>NW_027488936.1:0-200928 GCF_050948215.1 Halictus rubicundus
TTGAGGATAGATGATAGGATAGGATAGAGGATTGGATAGGATAGAGGATAGGATAGACGATAGGATAGGATAGAGGATAGGATAGGATAGAGGATAGGATAGACGATAGGATAGGATAGAGGATAGGATAGGATAGAGGATAGGATAGACGATAGGATAGGATAGAGGATAGGATAGGATAGAGGATAGGATAGAGGATAGGATAGGATAGAGGACAGGATAGGATAGAGGATAGGATAGACGATAGGATAGGATAGAGGATAGGATAGGATAGACGATAGGATAGGATAGAGGATAGGATAGGATAGAGGATAGGATAGGATAGAGCATAGGATAGGGGATTGGATAGGATAGGATAGAGGATAGGGTAGGATAGAGGATAGGATAGAGGATAGGATAGGATAGAGGACAGTATAGGATAGAGGATAGGATAGGATAGAGGATTGGATAGGATAGGATAGAGGATAGGATAGGATAGAGGATAGGATAGGGAATTTGATAGGATAGAGGATAGGATGGGATAGAGGATAGGATAGGACAGAGGATAGGATAGGGGATTTGATAGGATAGAGGATAGGATAGGATAGAGGATAGGATAGACGAACGGATAGGATAGAGGATAGGATAGGATAGAGGATAGGATAGGATAGAGGATAGGATAGGATAGAGGATAGGATAGGATAGAGGATAGGATAGGATAGAGGATAGGATAGGATAGAGGATAGGATAGGGGATTTGATAGGATAGAGGATAGGATAGGATAGAAGATAGTATAGGATAGAGGATAGGATAGGACAGAGGATAGGATAGGGGATTTGATAGGATAGAGGATAGGATAGGATAGAGGATTGGTTAGGATAGAGGATAGGATAGGATAGAGGATTGGTTAGGATAGAGGATAGATGATAGGATAGGATAGAGGATAGGATAGGGGATTTGATAGGATAGAGGATAGGATCGGATAGAGGATAGGATAGGATAGAGGATAGGATAGACGATAGGATAGGATAGAGGATAGGATAGGATAGAGGATAGGATAGGATAGAGGATAGGATAAGGGAATGGATAGGATAGGATAGAGGATAGGATAGAGGATGGAGTAGGATAGGATAGAGGATAGGATAGGATAGAGGAAAGGATAGGATTGAGGATAGATGATAGGATAGGATAGAGGATTGGATAGGATACAGGAAAGGATAGGATTGAGAATAGGATTGGTTACAGGATTGGATAGGATAGAGGATAGGATAGTATAGAGGATAGGATAGGATAGAGGATTGGATAGGATACAAGAAAGGATAGGATTGAGGATAGATGATAGGATAGGATAGAGGCTGGCATAGGATACAGGATAGGATAGGACAGAGGCTAGGATAGGGGATTTGATAGGATAGAGGATAGGATAGGATAGATGATAGGATAGGATAGAGGATAGGATAGGATAGAGGATAGGATAGGATAGAGGATTGGATAGAGGATAGGATAGGATAGAGGATTGGTTAGAGGATAGGATAGGATAGAGGATATTATAGGATAGAGGATAGGATAGGATAGAGGATAGGATAGGATAGAGGATTGGATAGGATAGAGGATAGATGATAGGATAGGATAGAGGATAGGATAGGGGATTTGATAGGATAGAGGATAGGATAGGATAGAAGATAGGATAGGATAGAGGATAGGATAGGATAGAGGATAGGATAGGATAGAGGATAGGATAGGATAGAGGATATTATAGGATAGAGGATATGATAGGATAGAGGATAGGATAGGATAGAGGAATAGATAGGATAGAGGATTGGATAGGATAGAGGATAGATGATAGGATAGGATAGAGGATAGGATAGGGGATTTGATAGGATAGAGGATAGGATAGGATAGAAGATAGGATAGGATAGAGGATAGGATAGGATAGAGGATAGGATAGGATAGAGGATAGGATAGGATAGAGGATATTATAGGATAGAGGATATGATAGGATAGAGGATTGGATAGGATAGAGGATAGATGATAGGATAGGGGATTTGATAGGATAGAGGATAGGATAGGATAGAGGACAGGATAGGATACAGGATTGGATAGGATACAGGAACGGATAGGATTGAGGATAGATGATAGGATAGGATAGAGGATAGGATAGGACCGAGGATAGGATAGACGATAGGATAGGAAAGAGGATAGGATAGGGGATTGGATAGGATAGGATAGAGGATAGGCTAGGATAGAGGATAGGATAGAGGAAAGGATAGGATAGAGGACAGGATAGGATAGAGGATAGGATAGGATAGAGGATTGGTTAGGATAGAGGATAGGATAGGATAGAGGATTGGTTAGGATAGAGGATAGATGATAGGATAGGATAGAGGATAGGATAGGGGATTTGATAGGATAGAGGATAGGATCGGATAGAGGATAGGATAGGATAGAGGATAGGATAGACGATAGGATAGGATAGAGGATAGGATAGGATAGAGGATAGGATAGGATACAGGATAGGATAGGATAGAGGATAGGATAGACGATAGGATAGACGATAGAGGATAGGATAGGATAGAAGATAGGATCGGATAGAGGATAGGATAGGATAGAGGATAGGATAGGATAGAGGATAGGATAGTATAGAGGATAGGATAGGACAGAGGATAGGATAGACGATAGGATAGGATAGAGGATAGGATAGGATAGAGGATAGGATAGGATAGAGCATAGGATAGGGGATTGGATAGGATAGGATAGAGGATAGGGTAGGATAGAGGATAGGATAGAGGATAGGATAGGATAGAGGACAGGATAGGATAGAGGATAGGATAGGATAGAGGATTGGATAGGATAGAGGATAGATGATAGGATAGGATAGAGGATAGGATAGGGGATTTGATAGGATAGAGGATAGGATAGGATAGAGGATAGGATAGGACAGAGGATAGGATAGGGGATTTGATAGGATAGAGGATAGGATAGGATAGAGGATAGGATAGACGAAAGGATAGGATAGAGGATAGGATAGGATAGAGGATATGTTGGATAGAGGATAGGATAGAGGATAGGATAGGATAGAGGACAGGATAGGATAGAGGATAGGCTAGGATAGAGGATAGGATAGGGGATAGGATAGGGGATTTGATAGGATAGAGGATTGGATAGGATACAGGAACGGATAGGATTGAGGACAGATGATAGGATAGGATAGAGGATAGGATAGGACCGAGGATAGGATAGACGATAGGATAGGATAGAGGATAGGATAGGGGATTGGATAGGATAGGATAGAGGATAGGCTAGGATAGAGGATAGGATAGAGGAAAGGATAGGATAGAGGACAGGATAGGATAGAGGATAGGATAGGATAGAGGATTGGTTAGGATAGAGGATAGGATAGGATAGAGGATTGGTTAGGATAGAGGATAGATGATAGGATAGGATAGAGGATAGGATAGGGGATTTGATAGGATAGAGGATAGGATCGGATAGAGGATAGGATAGGATAGAGGATAGGATAGACGATAGGATAGGATAGAGGATAGGATAGGATAGAGGATAGGATAGGATAGAGGATAGGATAGGATAGAGGATAGGATAGACGATAGGATAGACGATAGAGGATAGGATAGGATAGAAGATAGGATCGGATAGAGGATAGGATAGGATAGAGGATAGGATAGGATAGAGGATAGGATAGTATAGAGGATAGGATAGGACAGAGGATAGGATAGACGATAGGATAGGATAGAGGATAGGATAGGATAGAGGATAGGATAGGATAGAGCATAGGATAGAGGATTGGATAGGATAGGCTAGAGGATAGGGTAGGATAGAGGATAGGATAGAGGATAGGATAGGATAGAGGACAGGATAGGATAGAGGATAGGATAGGATAGAGGATAGGATAGGATAGAGGATTGGATATGATAGAGGATAGATGATAGGATAGGATAGAGGATAGGATAGGGGATTTGATAGGATACAGGAAAGGATAGGATTGAGGATAGATGATAGGATAGGATAGAGGATAGGATAGGATAGAGCATAGGATAGGGGATTGGATAGGATAGGATAGAGGATAGGCTAGGATAGAGGATAGGATAGAGGGTAGGATAGGATAGAGGACAGGATAGGGTAGAGGATAGGATAGGATAGAGGACAGGATAGGATAGAGGATTGGATAGGATGCAGGAAAGGATCGGATTGAGGATAGATGATAGGATAGGATAGAGGATTGGATAGGATAGAGGATAGGATAGACGATAGGATAGGATAGAGGATAGGATAGGATAGAGGATAGGATAGACGATAGGATAGGATAGAGGATAGGATAGGATAGAGGATAGGATAGACGATAGGATAGGATAGAGGATAGGATAGGATAGAGGATAGGATAGAGGATAGGATAGGATAGAGGACAGGATAGGATAGAGGATAGGATAGACGATAGGATAGGATAGAGGATAGGATAGGATAGACGATAGGATAGGATAGAGGATAGGATAGGATAGAGGATAGGATAGGATAGAGCATAGGATAGGGGATTGGATAGGATAGGATAGAGGATAGGGTAGGATAGAGGATAGGATAGAGGATAGGATAGGATAGAGGACAGTATAGGATAGAGGATAGGATAGGATAGAGGATTGGATAGGATAGGATAGAGGATAGGATAGGATAGAGGATAGGATAGGGAATTTGATAGGATAGAGGATAGGATGGGATAGAGGATAGGATAGGACAGAGGATAGGATAGGGGATTTGATAGGATAGAGGATAGGATAGGATAGAGGATAGGATAGACGAACGGATAGGATAGAGGATAGGATAGGATAGAGGATAGGATAGGATAGAGGATAGGATAGGATAGAGGATAGGATAGGATAGAGGATAGGATAGGATAGAGGATAGGATAGGATAGAGGATAGGATAGGATAGAGGATAGGATAGGGGATTTGATAGGATAGAGGATAGGATAGGATAGAAGATAGTATAGGATAGAGGATAGGATAGGACAGAGGATAGGATAGGGGATTTGATAGGATAGAGGATAGGATAGGATAGAGGATTGGTTAGGATAGAGGATAGGATAGGATAGAGGATTGGTTAGGATAGAGGATAGATGATAGGATAGGATAGAGGATAGGATAGGGGATTTGATAGGATAGAGGATAGGATCGGATAGAGGATAGGATAGGATAGAGGATAGGATAGACGATAGGATAGGATAGAGGATAGGATAGGATAGAGGATAGGATAGGATAGAGGATAGGATAGGATAGAGGATAGGATAGGATAGAGGATAGGATAGGATAGAGGATAGGATAGACGATAGGATAGACGATAGAGGATAGGATAGGATAGAAGATAGGATCGGATAGAGGATAGGACAGGATAGAGGATAGGATAGGATAGAGGATAGGATAGTATAGAGGATAGGATAGGACAGAGGATAGGATAGACGATAGGATAGGATAGAGGATAGGATAGGATAGAGGATAGGATAGGATAGAGCATAGGATAGAGGATTGGATAGGATAGGCTAGAGGATAGGGTAGGATAGAGGATAGGATAGAGGATAGGATAGGATAGAGGACAGAGGATAGGATAGACGATAGGATAGGATAGAGGATAGGATACGATAGAGGATAGGATAGGATAGAGCATAGGATAGGGGATTGGATAGGATAGGATAGAGGATAGCCTAGGATAGAGGATAGGATAGAGGATAGGATAGGATAGAGGATTGGTTAGGATAGAGGATAGATGATAGGATAGATTATAGGATAGGATAGAGGATAGGATAGACGATAGGATAGGATAGAGGATTGGATAGGATAGAGGATAGATGATAGGATAGGATAGAGGATAGGATAGGGGATTTGATAGGATAGAGGATAGGATAGGATAGAGGACAGGATAGGATAGAGGATTGGATAGGATACAGGAAAGGATAGGATTGAGGATAGATGATAGGATAGGATAGAGGATAGGATAGGACAGAGGATAGGATAGACGATAGGATAGGATAGAGGATAGGATAGGATAGAGGATAGGATAGGATAGAGGATAGATGATAGGATAGGATAGAGGATAGGATAGGGGATTTGATAGGATACAGGATAGGATAGGATAGAAGATAGGATAGGATAGAGGATTGGATAGGATACAGGAAAGGATAGGATTGAGGATAGATGATAGGATAGGATAGAGGATAGGATAGACGAAAGGATAGGATAGAGGATAGGATAGGATAGAGGATATGTTGGATAGAGGATAGGATAGAGGATAGGATAGGATAGAGGACAGGATAGGATAGAGGATAGGGTAGGATAGAGGATTGGATAGGATAGAGGATAGATGATAGGATAGGATAGAGGATAGGATAGGGGATTTGATAGGATACAGGATAGGATAGGATAGAAGATAGGATAGGATAGAGGATAGGCTAGGATAGAGGATAGGATAGACGACAGGATAGGATAGGATAGAGGACAGGATAGAATAGAGGATAGGATAGGATAGAGGATAGGATAGGATAGAAGATAGGATAGGATAGAGGATTGGATAGGATACAGGAAAGGATAGGATTGAGGATAGATGATAGGATAGGATAGAGGATAGGATAGGATAGAGGATAGGCTAGGATAGAGGATAGGATAGGGGATAGGATAGGGGATTTGATAGGATAGAGGATTGGATAGGATAGAGGATAGATGATAGGATAGGATAGAGGATAGGATAGGATAGAGGATAGGATAGACGATAGGAGAGGATAGAGGATAGGATAGGATAGAGGATAGGATAGGATAGAGGACAGGATAGGATAGAGGATTGGATAGGATGCAGGAAAGGATCGGATTGAGGATAGATGATAGGATAGGATAGAGGATTGGATAGGATACAGGATAGGATGGGATAGAGGATAGGATAGGGGATTTGATAGGATAGAGGATAGGATAGGATAGAGGATAGAATAGGATAGAGCATAGGATAGGGGATTGGATAGGATAGGATAGATGATAGGCTAGGATAGAGGATAGGATAGAGGATAGGATAGGATAGAGGACAGGATAGGATAGAGGATAGGATAGGATAGAAGATAGGATAGGATAGAGGATTGGATAGGATACAGGAAAGGATAGGATTGAGGATAGATGATAGGATAGGACAGAGGATAGGATAGGACAGAGGATAGGATAGAGGATAGGATAGGATAGAGGATAGGATAGGATAGAGCATAGGATAGGGGATTGGATAGGATAGGATAGAGGATAGGCTAGGATAGAGGATAGGATAGAGGGTAGGATAGGATAGAGGACAGGATAGGATAGAGGATAGGATAGGATAGAGGATAGGATAGGATAGAGGATAGGATAGGATAGAGGATTGGATAGGATAGAGGATAGATGATAGGATAGGATAGAGGATAGGATAGGGGATTTGATAGGATAGAGGATAGGATAGGGGATTTGATAGGATAGAGGATAGGATAGGACAGAGGATTGGATAGGGGATTTGATAGGATAGAGGATAGGATAGGATAGAAGATAGGATAGGATAGAGGATAGGATAGGGGATTTGATAGGATAGAGGATAGGATAGGATAGAGGACAGGATAGGATAGAGGATTTAATAGGATACAGGAAAGGATAGGATTGAGGATAGATGATAGGATAGGATAGAGGATAGGATAGGATAGAGGATTGGATAGGATAGAGGATAGATGATAGGATAGGATAGAGGATAGGATAGGATAGAGGATAGGATAGACGATAGGAGAGGATAGAGGATAGGATAGGATAGAGGACAGGATAGGATAGAGGATTGGATAGGATGCAGGAAAGGATCGGATTGAGGATAGATGATAGGATAGGATAGAGGATTGGATAGGATACAGGATAGGATGGGATAGAGGATAGGATAGGGGATTTGATAGGATAGAGGATTGGATAGGATACAGGAACGGATAGGGTTGAGGATAGATGATAGGATAGGATAGAGGATAGGATAGGACCGAGGATAGGATAGACGATAGGATAGGATAGAGGATAGGATAGGATAGAGGATAGATGATAGGATAGGATAGAGGATAGGATAGGGGATTTGATAGGATAGAGGATAGGATAGGATAGAGGACAGGATAGGATAGAGGATTGGATAGGATACAGGAAAGGATAGGATTGAGGATAGATGATAGGATAGGATAGAGGATAGGATAGGACAGAGGATAGGATAGACGATAGGATAGGATAGAGGATAGGATAGGATAGAGGATAGGATAGGATAGAGGATAGATGATAGGATAGGATAGAGGATAGGATAGGGGATTTGATAGGATACAGGATAGGATAGGATAGAAGATAGGATAGGATAGAGGATTGGATAGGATACAGGAAAGGATAGGATTGAGGATAGATGATAGGATAGGATAGAGGATAGGATAGACGAAAGGATAGGATAGAGGATAGGATAGGATAGAGGATATGTTGGATAGAGGATAGGATAGAGGATAGGATAGGATAGAGGACAGGATAGGATAGAGGATAGGGTAGGATAGAGGATTGGATAGGATAGAGGATAGATGATAGGATAGGATAGAGGATAGGATAGGGGATTTGATAGGATACAGGATAGGATAGGATAGAAGATAGGATAGGATAGAGGATAGGCTAGGATAGAGGATAGGATAGACGACAGGATAGGATAGGATAGAGGACAGGATAGAATAGAGGATAGGATAGGATAGAGGATAGGATAGGATAGAAGATAGGATAGGATAGAGGATTGGATAGGATACAGGAAAGGATAGGATTGAGGATAGATGATAGGATAGGATAGAGGATAGGATAGGATAGAGGATAGGCTAGGATAGAGGATAGGATAGGGGATAGGATAGGGGATTTGATAGGATAGAGGATTGGATAGGATAGAGGATAGATGATAGGATAGGATAGAGGATAGGATAGGATAGAGGATAGGATAGACGATAGGAGAGGATAGAGGATAGGATAGGATAGAGGATAGGATAGGATAGAGGACAGGATAGGATAGAGGATTGGATAGGATGCAGGAAAGGATCGGATTGAGGATAGATGATAGGATAGGATAGAGGATTGGATAGGATACAGGATAGGATGGGATAGAGGATAGGATAGGGGATTTGATAGGATAGAGGATAGGATAGGATAGAGGATAGAATAGGATAGAGCATAGGATAGGGGATTGGATAGGATAGGATAGATGATAGGCTAGGATAGAGGATAGGATAGAGGATAGGATAGGATAGAGGACAGGATAGGATAGAGGATAGGATAGGATAGAAGATAGGATAGGATAGAGGATTGGATAGGATACAGGAAAGGATAGGATTGAGGATAGATGATAGGATAGGACAGAGGATAGGATAGGACAGAGGATAGGATAGAGGATAGGATAGGATAGAGGATAGGATAGGATAGAGCATAGGATAGGGGATTGGATAGGATAGGATAGAGGATAGGCTAGGATAGAGGATAGGATAGAGGGTAGGATAGGATAGAGGACAGGATAGGATAGAGGATAGGATAGGATAGAGGATAGGATAGGATAGAGGATAGGATAGGATAGAGGATTGGATAGGATAGAGGATAGATGATAGGATAGGATAGAGGATAGGATAGGGGATTTGATAGGATAGAGGATAGGATAGGGGATTTGATAGGATAGAGGATAGGATAGGACAGAGGATTGGATAGGGGATTTGATAGGATAGAGGATAGGATAGGATAGAAGATAGGATAGGATAGAGGATAGGATAGGGGATTTGATAGGATAGAGGATAGGATAGGATAGAGGACAGGATAGGATAGAGGATTTAATAGGATACAGGAAAGGATAGGATTGAGGATAGATGATAGGATAGGATAGAGGATAGGATAGGATAGAGGATTGGATAGGATAGAGGATAGATGATAGGATAGGATAGAGGATAGGATAGGATAGAGGATAGGATAGACGATAGGAGAGGATAGAGGATAGGATAGGATAGAGGACAGGATAGGATAGAGGATTGGATAGGATGCAGGAAAGGATCGGATTGAGGATAGATGATAGGATAGGATAGAGGATTGGATAGGATACAGGATAGGATGGGATAGAGGATAGGATAGGGGATTTGATAGGATAGAGGATTGGATAGGATACAGGAACGGATAGGGTTGAGGATAGATGATAGGATAGGATAGAGGATAGGATAGGACCGAGGATAGGATAGACGATAGGATAGGATAGAGGATAGGATAGGATAGAGGATATGTTGGATAGAGGATAGGATAGAGGATAGGATAGGATAGAGGACAGGATAGGATAGAGGATAGGGTAGGATAGAGGATTGGATAGGATAGAGGATAGATGATAGGATAGGATAGAGGACAGGATAGGATAGAGGATTGGATAGGATGCAGGAAAGGATCGGATTGAGGATAGATGATAGGATAGGATAGAGGATTGGATAGGATACAGGATAGGATGGGATAGAGGATAGGATAGGGGATTTGATAGGATAGAGGATAGGATAGGATAGAGGATAGAATAGGATAGAGCATAGGATAGGGGATTGGATAGGATAGGATAGATGATAGGCTAGGATAGAGGATAGGATAGAGGATAGGATAGGATAGAGGACAGGATAGGATAGAGGATAGGATAGGATAGAGGATTGGTTAGGATAGAGGATAGATGATAGGATAGGATAGAGGATAGGATAGGGGATTTGATAGGATAGAGGATAGGATCGGATTGAGGATAGTATAGGACAGAGGATAGGATAGGGGATTTGATAGGATAGAGGATATGATAGGATAGAGGATAGGATAGGATAGAGGATAGGATAGACGAAAGGATAGGATAGAGGATAGGATAGGATAGAGGATATGTTGGATAGAGGATAGGATAGAGGATAGGATAGGATAGAGGACAGGATAGGATAGAGGATAGGGTAGGATAGAGGATTGGATAGGATAGAGGATAGATGATAGGATAGGATAGAGGATAGGATAGGGGATTTGATAGGATACAGGATAGGATAGGAAAGAAGATAGGATAGGATAGAGGATAGGCTAGGATAGAGGATAGGATAGACGACAGGATAGGATAGGATAGAGGACAGGATAGGATAGAGGATAGGATAGGATAGAGGATAGGATAGGATAGAAGATAGGATAGGATAGAGGATTGGATAGGATACAGGAAAGGATAGGATTGAGGATAGATGATAGGATAGGATAGAGGATAGGATAGGATAGAGGATAGGATAGACGATAGGAGAGGATAGAGGATAGGATAGGATAGAGGATAGGATAGGATAGAGGACAGGATAGGATAGAGGATTGGATAGGATGCAGGAAAGGATCGGATTGAGGATAGATGATAGGATAGGATAGAGGATTGGATAGGATACAGGATAGGATGGGATAGAGGATAGGATAGGGGATTTGATAGGATAGAGGATAGGATAGGATAGAGGATAGAATAGGATAGAGCATAGGATAGGGGATTGGTTAGGATAGGATAGATGATAGGCTAGGATAGAGGATAGGATAGAGGATAGGATAGGATAGAGGACAGGATAGGATAGAGGATAGGATAGGATAGAGGATTGGTTAGGATAGAGGATAGATGATAGGATAGGATAGAGGATAGGATAGGGGATTTGATAGGATAGAGGATAGGATCGGATTGAGGATAGTATAGGACAGAGGATAGGATAGGGGATTTGATAGGATAGAGGATATGATAGGATAGAGGATAGGATAGGATAGAGGATAGGATAGACGAAAGGATAGGATAGAGGATAGGATAGGATAGAGGATATGTTGGATAGAGGATAGGATAGAGGATAGGATAGGATAGAGGACAGGATAGGATAGAGGATAGGGTAGGATAGAGGATTGGATAGGATAGAGGATAGATGATAGGATAGGATAGAGGATAGGATAGGGGATTTGATAGGATACAGGATAGGATAGGATAGAAGATAGGATAGGATAGAGGATAGGCTAGGATAGAGGATAGGATAGACGACAGGATAGGATAGGATAGAGGACAGGATAGGATAGAGGATAGGATAGGATAGAGGATAGGATAGGATAGAAGATAGGATAGGATAGAGGATTGGATAGGATACAGGAAAGGATAGGATTGAGGATAGATGATAGGATAGGATAGAGGCTGGCATAGGATGCAGGATAGGATAGGATAGAGGATAGGATAGGGGATTTGATAGGATAGAGGATAGGATAGGATAGAGGATAGGCTAGGATAGAGGATAGGATAGGGGATAGGATAGGGGATTTGATAGGATAGAGGATTGGATAGGATACAGGAACGGATAGGATTGAGGATAGATGATAGGATAGGATAGAGGATAGGATAGGACCGAGGATAGGATAGACGATAGGATAGGATAGAGGATAGGATAGGGGATTGGATAGGATAGGATAGAGGATAGGCTAGGATAGAGGATAGGATAGAGGAAAGGATAGGATAGAGGACAGGATAGGATAGAGGATAGGATAGGATAGAGGATTGGTTAGGATAGAGGATAGGATAGGATAGAGGATTGGTTAGGATAGAGGATAGATGATAGGATAGGATAGAGGATAGGATAGGGGATTTGATAGGATAGAGGATAGGATCGGATAGAGGATAGGATAGGATAGAGGATAGGATTGGTTAGAGGTTAGGATAGGATAGAAGATAGGATAGGATAGAGGATTGGATAGGATACAGGATAGGATAGGATAGAGGATAGGATAGGGGATTTGATAGGATAGAGGATAGGATAGGGGATTGGATAGGATAGGATAGAGGATAGGATAGGATAGAGGATAGGATGGGATAGAGGATAGGATAGGATAGAGGATAGGATAGGATAGAGGATAGGATAGGATAGAGGATAGGATAGGATAGAGGATAGGATAGGATAGAGGATAGGATAGGGGATTTGATAGGATAGAGGATAGGATAGGATAGAGGATAGGATAGGATAGATGATAGGGTAGACGATAGGATACTATAGAGGATAGGATAGGATACAGGATAGGATAGGATAGAGGATTGGATAGATGATAGGATAGGATAGAGGATATTATAGGATAGAGGATATGATAGGATAGAGGATAGGATAGGATAGAGGATTGGATAGACGATAGGATAGGATAGAGGATAGGATAGGATAGAGGATAGGATTGGTTAGAGGTTAGGATAGGATAGAAGATAGGATAGGATAGAGGATTGGATAGGATACAGGATAGGATAGGATAGAGGATAGGATAGGGGATTTGATAGGATAGAGGATAGGATAGGATAGAAGATAGGATAGGATAGGATAGAGCATAGGATAGGATAGAGGATAGGATAGGATAGAGGATAGGATAGGATAGAGGATAGGATAGGATAGAGGATAGGATAGGATAGAGGATAGGATAGGATAGAGGACAGGATAGGATAGAGGATAGGATAGGATAGAGCATAGGATAGGATAGAGGATAGGATAGGATAGAGGATAGGATAGACGATAGGAAAGGATAGAGGATAGGATAGGATAGGATAGGATAGAGGATAGGATAGGATAGAGGATAGGATAGGATAGAGGATTGGATAGATGATAGGATAGGATAGAGGATATTATAGGATAGAGGATATGATAGGATAGAGGATAGGATAGGATAGAGGATTGGATAGACGATAGGATAGGATAGAGGATAGGATAGGATAGAGGATAGGATAGGATAGAGGATAGGATAGGATAGAGGATAGGATAGGATAGAGGATAGGATAGGATAGAGAATAGGATAGGATAGAGGATAGGATAGGATAGAGGATAGGATAGGATAGAGGATAGGATAGGATAGAGGATAGATGATAGGATAGGATAGAGGATAGGATAGGGGATTTGATAGGATAGAGGATAGGATAGGATAGAGGACAGGATAGGATAGAGGATTGAATAGGATACAGGAAAGGA
The DNA here is from genome assembly GCF_050948215.1 of Halictus rubicundus. Classification (NCBI taxonomy): domain Eukaryota; kingdom Metazoa; phylum Arthropoda; class Insecta; order Hymenoptera; family Halictidae; genus Halictus; species Halictus rubicundus. Next base: position 13,991 of record NW_027488936.1, read on the forward strand.
TAGGATTGAGGATAGATGATAGGATAGGATAGAGGATAGGATAGGACAGAGGATAGGATAGAGGATAGGATAGGATAGAGGATAGGATAGGATAGAGGATAGGATAGACGATAGGAGAGGATAGAGGATATGATAGGATAGAGGATAGGATAGGATAGAGGATTGGATAGGATAGAGGATATTATAGGATAGAGGATATGATAGGATAGAGGATAGGATAGGATAGAGGATTGGATAGGATAGAGGATATATGATAGGATAGGATAGAGGATAGGATAGGGGATTTGATAGGATAGAGGATAGGATAGGATAGAGGACAGGATAGGATAGAGGATTGGATAGACGATAGGATAGGATAGAGGATAGGATAGGATAGAGGATAGGATAGAGGATAGGATAGAGGATAGGATAGAGGATAGAGGATAGGATAGGATAGAGGATAGGATAGAGGATAGGATAGAGGATAGGATAGGATAGAGGATAGGATAGGATAGAGGATAGGATAGGATAGAGGATAGGATAGGATAGAGGATAGGATAGGATAGAGGATAGGATAGGATAGAGGATAGGATAGGATAGAGGATAGGATAGGATAGAGGATAGGATAGGATAGAGGATAGGATAGGATAGAGGATAGGATAGGATAGAGGATAGGATAGGATAGAGGATAGGATTGGTTAGAGGTTAGGATAGGATAGAAGATAGGATAGGATAGAGGATTGGATAGGATACAGGATAGGATAGGATAGAGGATAGGATAGGGGATTTGATAGGATAGAGGATAGGATAGGGGATTGGATAGGATAGGATAGAGGATAGGATAGGATAGAGGATAGGATAGGATAGAGGATAGGATAGGATAGAGGATAGGATAGGATAGAGGATAGGATAGGATAGAGGATAGGATAGGATAGAGGATAGGATAGGATAGAGGATAGGATAGGATAGAGGATAGGATAGGATAGAGGATAGGATAGGATAGAGGATAGGATAGGATAGAGGATAGGATAGGATAGAGGATAGGATAGGATAGAGGATAGGATAGGATAGAGGATAGGATAGGATAGAGGATAGGATAGGATAGAGGATAGGATAGGATAGAGGATAGGATAGGATAGAGGATAGGATAGGATAGAGGATAGGATAGGATAGAGGATAGGATAGGATAGAGGATAGGATAGGATAGAGGATAGGATTGGTTAGAGGTTAGGATAGGATAGAAGATAGGATAGGATAGAGGATTGGATAGGATACAGGATAGGATAGGATAGAGGATAGGATAGGGGATTTGATAGGATAGAGGATAGGATAGGGGATTGGATAGGATAGGATAGAGGATAGGATAGGATAGAGGATAGGATGGGATAGAGGATAGGATAGGATAGAGGATAGGATAGGATAGAGGATAGGATAGGATAGAGGATAGGATAGGATAGAGGATAGGATAGGGGATTTGATAGGATAGAGGATAGGATAGGATAGAGGATAGGATAGGATAGATGATAGGGTAGACGATAGGATACTATAGAGGATAGGATAGGATACAGGATAGGATAGGATAGAGGATTGGATAGATGATAGGATAGGATAGAGGATATTATAGGATAGAGGATATGATAGGATAGAGGATAGGATAGGATAGAGGATTGGATAGACGATAGGATAGGATAGAGGATAGGATAGGATAGAGGATAGGATTGGTTAGAGGTTAGGATAGGATAGAAGATAGGATAGGATAGAGGATTGGATAGGATACAGGATAGGATAGGATAGAGGATAGGATAGGGGATTTGATAGGATAGAGGATAGGATAGGATAGAAGATAGGATAGGATAGGATAGAGCATAGGATAGGATAGAGGATAGGATAGGATAGAGGATAGGATAGGATAGAGGATAGGATAGGATAGAGGATAGGATAGGATAGAGGATAGGATAGGATAGAGGATAGGATAGACGATAGGAAAGGATAGAGGATAGGATAGGATAGGATAGGATAGAGGATAGGATAGGATAGAGGATAGGATAGGATAGAGGATTGGATAGATGATAGGATAGGATAGAGGATATTATAGGATAGAGGATATGATAGGATAGAGGATAGGATAGGATAGAGGATTGGATAGACGATAGGATAGGATAGAGGATAGGATAGGATAGAGGATAGGATAGGATAGAGGATAGGATAGGATAGAGGATAGGATAGGATAGAGGATAGGATAGGATAGAGAATAGGATAGGATAGAGGATAGGATAGGATAGAGGATAGGATAGGATAGAGGATAGGATAGGATAGAGGATAGATGATAGGATAGGATAGAGGATAGGATAGGGGATTTGATAGGATAGAGGATAGGATAGGATAGAGGACAGGATAGGATAGAGGATTGAATAGGATACAGGAAAGGATAGGATTGAGGATAGATGATAGGATAGGATAGAGGATAGGATAGGACAGAGGATAGGATAGAGGATAGGATAGGATAGAGGATAGGATAGGATAGAGGATAGGATAGACGATAGGAGAGGATAGAGGATATGATAGGATAGAGGATAGGATAGGATAGAGGATTGGATAGGATAGAGGATATTATAGGATAGAGGATATGATAGGATAGAGGATAGGATAGGATAGAGGATTGGATAGGATAGAGGATATATGATAGGATAGGATAGAGGATAGGATAGGGGATTTGATAGGATAGAGGATAGGATAGGATAGAGGACAGGATAGGATAGAGGATTGGATAGACGATAGGATAGGATAGAGGATAGGATAGGATAGAGGATAGGATAGAGGATAGGATAGAGGATAGGATAGAGGATAGAGGATAGGATAGGATAGGATAGAGGATAGGATAGAGGATAGGATAGAGGATAGGATAGGATAGAGGATAGGATAGGATAGAGGATAGGATAGGATAGAGGATAGGATAGGATAGAGGATAGGATAGGATAGAGGATAGGATAGGATAGAGGATAGGATAGGATAGAGGATAGGATAGGATAGAGGATAGGATAGGATAGAGGATAGGATAGGATAGAGGATAGGATAGGATAGAGGATAGGATAGGATAGAGGATAGGATTGGTTAGAGGTTAGGATAGGATAGAAGATAGGATAGGATAGAGGATTGGATAGGATACAGGATAGGATAGGATAGAGGATAGGATAGGGGATTTGATAGGATAGAGGATAGGATAGGGGATTGGATAGGATAGGATAGAGGATAGGATAGGATAGAGGATAGGATAGGATAGAGGATAGGATAGGATAGAGGATAGGATAGGATAGAGGATAGGATAGGATAGAGGATAGGATAGGATAGAGGATAGGATAGGATAGAGGATAGGATAGGATAGAGGATATGATAGGATAGAGGATAGGATAGGATAGAGGATAGGATAGGATAGAGGATAGGATAGGATAGAGGATAGGATAGGATAGAGGATAGGATAGGATAGAGGATAGGATAGGATAGGATAGAGGATAGGATAGAGGATAGGATAGGATAGAGGATAGGATAGGATAGAGGATAGGATAGGATAGAGGATAGGATAGGATAGAGGACAGGATAGGATAGAGCATAGGATAGGGGATTGGATAGGATAGGATAGAGGATAGGGTAGGATAGAAGATAGGATAGGATAGAGGATAGGATAGGACAGAGGATAGGATAGGGGATTTGATAGGATAGAGGATAGGATAGGATAGAGGACAGGATAGGATAGAGGATTGGATAGGATACAGGAAAGGATAGGATTGAGGATAGATGATAGGATAGGATAGAGGATAGGATAGGACAGAGGATGGGATGGGATAGAGGATACGATATATTACAGGATAGGATAGGATAGAGGATAGGATAGGATAGAGTATGGGATAGGATTGAGGATAGGATAGACGAAAGGATAGGATAGAGGATAGGATAGGATAGAGGATAGGATAGGATAGAGGATAGGATAGGGGATTTGATAGGATAGAGGATAGGATAGGATAGAAGATAGGATAGGATAGAGGATAGGATAGGACAGAGGATAGGATAGGGGATTTGATAGGATAGAGGATAGGATAGGATAGAGGACAGGATAGGATAGAGGATTGGATAGGATACAGGAAAGGATAGGATTGAGGATAGATGATAGGATAGGATAGAGGATAGGATAGGACAGAGGATGGGATGGGATAGAGGATACGATATATTACAGGATAGGATAGGATAGAGGATAGGATAGGATAGAGTATGGGATAGGATTGAGGATAGGTTAGGATTGAGGATGCGATAGGATAGAGGATAGGATAGCATAGAGGATTGGATAGGATACAGGATAGGATTGAGGATAGGACAGGATAGAGGATAGGATATAATAGAGGATAGGATCCGATAGAGGATAGGATAGGGGATTCGTTGGATAGAGGATAGGATAGGATAGGATAGAGGATAGGATAGGATAGAGGATAGGATAGGGGATTGGATAGGATAGGATAGAGGATAGGATAGGGGATTGGATAGGATAGGATAGAGGATAGGATAGGATAGAGGATAGGATAGGATAGAGGATAGGATAGGATAGAGGATAGGATAGGATAGAGGATAGGATAGAGGATAGAGGATAGGATAGGATAGAGGATAGGATAGAGGATAGGATAGGATAGAGGATAGGATAGGATAGAGGATAGGATAGGATAGAGGATAGGATAGGATAGAGGATAGGATAGGATAGAGGATAGGATAGGATAGAGGATAGGATAGGATAGAGGATAGGATAGGATAGAGGATAGGATAGGATAGAGGATAGGATAGGATAGAGGATAGGATAGGATAGAGGATAGGATAGGATAGAGGATAGGATAGGATAGAGGATAGGATAGGATAGAGGATAGGATAGGATAGAGGATAGGATAGGATAGAGGATAGGATAGGATAGAGGATAGGATAGGATAGAGGATAGGATAGGATAGAGGATAGGATAGGATAGAGGATAGGATAGGATAGAGGATAGGATAGGATAGAGGATAGGATAGGATAGAGGATAGGATAGGATAGAGGATAGGATAGGATAGAGGATAGGATAGGATAGAGGATAGGATAGGATAGAGGATAGGATAGGATAGAGGATAGGATAGGATAGAGGATAGGATAGGATAGAGGATAGGATTGGTGAGAGGTTAGGATAGGATAGAAGATAGGATAGGATAGAGGATTGGATAGGATACAGGATAGGATAGGATAGAGGATAGGATAGGGGATTTGATAGGATAGAGGATAGGATAGGATAGAGGATAGGATAGGATAGAGGATAGGATGGGATAGAGGATAGGATAGGATAGAGGATAGGATAGGATAGAGGATGGGGACCGAGGGGATATGGGCTTAGTAGTGGTGACTCGGATCCACTACTAGGTATGCCACAGTGGTGGCGGTCATATCCCTAAAATCCTCTACGCTCCACCTCCTCGTGGTGGTCCCTGGGAACACACATAGTTGTGTGTTGCTAACGGAGCGAGGGGTATTCCGCGGAAAGTAGTCCCAATGATGTATGAGGCGATGCCGGCGGGATCTTCGGATCCTGGCAGGGCCTCCCTTGCCGGTAAGGCTCACACGGAGGGATAAAAAACCGCGGAATGGGTCCTGCGATAACGACCGGGGAGGTCGCCGCAGGGCCCTTGCCGTAAACCGGTGGTCATGTTTTACCGGAACGGTGGTCTTGCCTTAATCGGCCGGGCCGCGAGGATGATAACCTCTATAAAAATCCCTAATGCCCTAAGCTTAGGTGCGCGGTGAGAGGGTACGCCCTGGCTACAGGGCGCGGCTGGTGGGGTACATCAGCCACTAGCGCACCATCTCTGGATACCTGGCGAACTCCAGTTGAAATTAGCCTTACCCGGGCAAGGAGGCTCTGCCCGGGCGGACGTGTTTTTTCCTGCCAATCTCGTGGGACCAGATATGGAATCGTATAATAAAAACCTTGATGTTGTGGGGGAGGCTGCCGATACGGCAGCAGCTGCGGCGGGGGAAGAGACGGCAGCGGTCACTGACGGGGAGGGGATGGCAACGATTACTGCCGGGGAGGACGCGGTCGTGGTCATCGCGGACGAGGACTCGGATGGGGATGAAACAATCATCTCCATCTCGAGCTCCGTCGGCTCGATCGTGACGCGCGGGGGCGCGGAGAAGCGGGGCGCGACATCTGGGGTCTCTGACCCCAAGCGTGCCCGGTTAGAGGGGGGGCAGCACACCCGCGGCGGGTCGGTGTCGCGGACGGACCCCGGGGAGGGCTCGTCGGGGACGCCCACCATGGATCTGGCCCTCGGCGGCCGCGCCGAGAGGAGTCAGACGAGGAGGGTGGATGACCTCATCGAGCTGGGTGGGAGGATGCCGACAGCGCAGCTAGTAGGGGAGGTGGAGGAGGCGATGTTGAGGGTGGAGAGAGTCTCCACCGTCTCAAAGGGCCTCAAGGGGGACCTGGCTAAAGACTTGCGGGATTGTTCTGCAGTCGCCAGGGCCCACTGCACCACCTTGATGCAGCGGTGCTTTACCGGGATGGCGTGGCAGGGTAGCCAGGAGGTGGCCCGCCTCCGCGAGCAGAACGCGGCCCTCGCGAAGGAGGCGGGTGACCTCCGGGCGAGGCTCCGGTCAATGGAGGCCGGGCGGCGGGCGAACACCGACAGCGGTCGCCGGGCGGGACATGCGCCAATAGGGGAAGCGCCCCCCGCCTCCTCGACAGCGGGGGTCCGTACGCGGGGGATGGAGGCGATGGGACCGTCGGGGGAGGGAGCGGGAGTTTTGGACTCCGAAGCCCTGCTTCTCCGGGTCGGCGCGCTGATAACGGCCAGGAACCGGGAGCTAGAGGCCCGGATGGAGGAGCGGTTCCGGACGATTCTGGCCGGTTTGGCCCCGGCCCTCCGGGCGGAGGGTAAATCGGCGCGCGAGGCGACGCCGGTGGCTTCTCTGCCGGCGACGTCTGTCACCAAGGGGACTGGACCGGTGGTCGTGTCCAACGTGAGGGTGGTGCCCCCCGTTATCATTCCGCCACCGGTCGTCCCGGCCTCGTGGATGGAGGTGACGAGCAAGGCGGCGAAGAGGGCCAAGAAGAAGATGGCCGCGGAGGAGGCTGCGGCGAGAGCAGCCGCGGCCGAGGCAGCTGCCGCCGCTTCACGGCTGAAGGCTGCGTGGGAGCCGAGGGCGGCGGGCGGCGCACGAGTGCAGGGCGGCGCGAGCGCGGCGAAGCCCGCCGCCGGGAGGGACGGTGGCCTGGGACGCACCCCCAGAACGGGAGCAGTGGCCATCACCATCCCCGAGAGCTGCAAGCTCACTTATTCGGAGGTGATGGCCAGGGCAAAAGAGAGGGTGGACCTCAAGGCTATCGGGATCGAGTCGGGGGTGCTTCCCAGGCGGTCGAAAACCGGCGGGATCCTCCTGGAGGTCAGGGGCACGGGGTGCCAGGAGAAGGCACGGGCCCTCTCCGGGAGGATCGCCGAGGCGCTTGGGGGGACCGGGGTTAAGGTCTCCCAGGCGGTCAAGCGCGGCGAGGTGCGCGTGGCGGGCCTGGACGACTCGGTGTCGCCCGGGGACGTAGCGGCGGCGCTGGCGGCGGCGGGGGGGTGTTCCGCGGCGGAGTTCCGGGTCGGCGAGATCCGCAGACCCGCCTCGGAGCAGGCGCTGGGCTCCTGTTGGGCCCAGGGCCCCCTCGCGGCCGTCAAGAAAGTGTTGGCGGGAGGCCGGCTGCTGGTCGGCTGGTCCTCGGCCCGCGTCGAGGCGCTGAGGGAGCGGCCCCTCCAATGCTTCCGTTGTTTGGAGACGGGGCACACGCGGGCGACATGCAAGAGCGCGGTCGACAGAGGCGCGATGTGCTACCGCTGCGGGGCGGCGGAGCACCGGGCTTCGGCCTGTAAGGCCGCCCCCAGGTGTCCGCTCTGCGCGGACCTGGGGAGACCATCGGGCCATAGATTCGGGGCCAAAGCGTGTGCCCCGGCTCCCAAGAGGGGCCGCGCGGCGACGAAAGAGAAGGGCGCGTCTGGGGCTGCATCCGCGCAGCGGCCGCAGACGGCGCCGGGGGCCCGGACCTCCCAGGGAGGGGACTCTGCAGAGCCCATGTTAGAGTAGGTACTTTTAATCCTACTCCGGTTCTGCAGGCGAACCTCAACCACTCGCGCGCGGCACAGGACCTGTTTGTCCAAGCCGTGCGCGAGTGGGGGGCTGGGCTGGCAGTTGCGGCGGAGCCGTACGCAATCCCCGAACACCCCTTCTGGGTGGGGGACGAGATCGGCTCCGTAGTAATAGTGGCGGGAAGCCGCCCCGGGTCCCCGTCGGTCTCCCTTCTGGAGCGGGGCGAGGGATTCGTGGCGGTGCAATGGGGGGACATCGCGGTTGTCGGGATCTACATCTCGCCGAGCTGTGGCCTCGATCAATTTCGGGGGTTCCTGGGCGGGCTGAACAGCTGCATCGCGCGGTGCAGCGCCCGCCCGGTTCTCGTTTTGGGAGACTTCAATGCCCACGCGGTATCGTGGGGGAGTCCCAGGACGACCACTAGGGGTAGCGAGGTGTTAACCTGGGCGGCCGGCCTGGATCTCCGGTTGATTAACCGGGGATCCACGCCGACGTGCGTGCGTCCGCAGGGGGTCTCGATTGTCGACCTGACATGGGGGACTCCCTCGGCCGTGCGCCGGGTGTCGGGATGGAGGGTGGCCGAGGAGATAGAGATTGCGTCAGACCATACGCCCATCGTCATGGACGTGTGGCCCACCCTCCACGCGCGGGATTCCCGGCCGGGCCGGGGGGACCGACGGCCGCGATGGGCCTTGAAGCGGCTGGACGCGGACGCGTTCGGGGCCGCGGTAGCCGCGGCGACATGGACGGGGCCGGCCCTGTCCGAGCTGGCGCCTGCGCAAGGGGCGAGGCGGCTGCGGGAGGTAATGACGGCGGTGTGCGACACCGCCATGCCCCGCAGCCGGTTCGCCCCCAGGAGGGCGGCGTACTGGTGGTCCGCCGGCATTGCGGAGCTCCGGCGTGCCTGCAATGCCGCGCGGCGTCGGTACGGCCGAGCGCGTAGGAGGCGCGACGACGAGGAGGCGACGGCGAGGCTCGGCGGGGAGTACCGAGCCGCGCTCGGGGTTCTCCGCAGGGCTATCGCGCGGGCCAAGGCCGACGCGTGGTCGGAGCTCGTCGGCACGGTGGACTCCGATCCATGGGGGCGCCCGTACAAGCTTGTCATGAACAAGCTGCGCGCGTGGGCGCCTCCGGTGACGGAGTCGATGGACCCCCACCTGCTCGAGGGAGTGGTGGCGTCCCTCTTCCCGCGAGAGGGGGGACAACTGCGCCGCTCCCATTGGGAACAGGAGCCTCTCTCCTGGTCCGCAGAGTGGGAGGTGTCGGCCGGCGAGCTGGGTGAGGCGATGGCCAGGGCGCGGCGGGTGGGCCGCAAGGCCCCGGGCCCGGACGGGGTGCCGGGCCGCGCGTTGGTCTTGGCCCTGGAGGGGGGACTCGCCGCCGAACTCCGGCAGCTGTATAACGGCTGTCTGAGGGAGGGGGTGTTCCCCACGGAGTGGAAGTCGGGCAGGTTGGTCCTCCTTCCGAAGGGGGGCAAGTCCCGGGACTCGCCCTCAGGGTACCGGCCAATTTGTCTGCTGGACGAGGCGGGGAAGTTGTTCGAGCGCGTACTCGTTGGACGCCTCGTCCGGCACCTGTCGGCGGGAGGGGTCCCCGATCTGAGCGGGGTTCAATTCGGCTTCCGGGAGGGTCTCTCCACCGTCGACGCTATTCAGCGGGTGAGGGCTCTCTCGGAGGCCTGTACGAGGGGGGGCGGTGTTGCGTTGGCGATATCCTTGGATATCGCTAACGCGTTCAACACCGTCCCCTGGGATCGGATAATGGAGGCCCTGGTCTTCCACCGGGTGCCTCTGTATCTCAGAAGGGTGATCGGGAGCTATCTCTCCGACAGGGGTATAGAGTATCCCGGCCGGTACGGGATGGTGCGCAGGGGCGTCGTGCGCGGGGTTCCGCAGGGCTCGGTGTTGGGCCCGTTGCTGTGGAATCTTGCGTACGATCGCGTCCTGCGGGAGGAGATGCCTCCCGGGGTCAGCCTGACGTGTTACGCCGACGACACGCTGGTATTGGCCACCGGGAGGTATGCGAAGGAGGCCATCTGCCTGGCGGAGCGCGGCGCGTGGCGCGCGGTGCGCGCGATCCAGTCGCTGGGCCTAGAGGTGTCCGTCGAGAAAACCAGGGCCATGTGGTTTCTCCGCTCGGCCCGGTTGGCGGCGCCTCCCCAGTGCTGGATCTGCGTGGGGGAGGGGATGGTCAAGGTCGGGTCCCAGATGCGGTACCTGGGACTCGAGCTTGACGGCCGGTGGCGTTTTGACCGCCACCTTGAGTCGCTGGCGCCCCGGGCGGAGAGGGCGACCGCTGCGCTCGGTCGCCTTCTCCCGAATCTCGGGGGACCCTGTGGACGGGTGCGTCGTCTGTTCGCGGTGGTGGTGCGAGTTTTGGTCCTGTACGGAGCCCCTGTGTGGGCGCGCGATGTCTTGGCTAGGGGGCGCAGTGGCGGCACACGGTCGCTGCTGCGTCGCATCGAGCGCAGGCTGGCCATAGGCATCGTGCGGGGGTACCGCACCATTTCATACGCGACGGCGATGGTGATGTCGGGGCTGATCCCCCTCGAGCTGGAGGCCCGCGTGTTGGCGGATGTGCATACGCACTCCAGGGAACTCCGGCTCCGGGGGGTGGCCCCGGATCAGGCGCGGCTCATGGTGGATGAGCTCAGGCGACATGCTCGGCGGCACGCAGCCCGGGAGTGGCGCGATAGCCTTCCCGGGACGAGGGAGGGCGAGAGGCGGGCCGTTCGGGCCATCCTCCCGGTGTTCGATCAATGGAACAGGGGATGGATGGGGCATAGGGTCTCCTACCGTGTGACGCAGGTGATGAGCGGGCACGGGTGCTTCGGCGACTACCTGTGTCGCATCGGGAGGGAGACCGAGGAGGCGTGTCACCACTGCGGCGAGCCGCGGGACACGGCGCAACACACTCTGGAGGAGTGTCCGGCATGGGGGGGAGAGCGCCGTGCCCTGCGGCGCGCGGTGGGCCACGACCTCTCGCTCCCGGCTGTCGTCGCTGCGGCAGCCGGTGGCGAGGAGGCGTGGAGGGGGTTCGCTTCCTTCTGCGAGCGGGTTATGCTGCGGAAGGAGGCTGCGGAACGGGATCGGGAGCGTAATCACGATCCCGGCCGAAGGGGGGGGAGGCGGCGCAGGGTACGCCCCGGGGGCGTACCCCCGTTGCGACGCCTCTGACGCGAGCGGGGACGCCCTTGATGATCTCGAGGCGGGGGATCGGATATCCCCTTACACTCGGTCACCAACGGCGTCCCCGGAGGCCGCCGGGCATCTCGAGCGGGGGCTCGGATGCTCATCGGGCGGCCTAACAGGGGGGAAGGCGCCACGTCGTCCGTTGCGTGGTGCCTTCGGATAGAGTAGGTACGGGAGGGGGCCGCGTCCCCCCCTGGGTGGTATGCTAAGGCGGGGGCACACCGGATTGACATGCGCGCGCAGAGCACGGGTGCCCCCAGGAGTCTAGGGACGGACGGGGAGGAGTTAGTGGGTATACTCGGCGTTGCACCAACCAGCCGAGGAGTCCCACATAACCCGGACCACCCCCCCCCGGGGGGGTTCGGGTATCCGTAACGAGATTACCTCCTCGGAAAAAAAAAAAAAAAAAAAAAAAAATAGGATAGGATAGAGGATAGGATAGGATAGAGGATAGGATAGGATAGAGGATAGGATAGGGGATTTGATAGGATAGAGGATAGGATAGGATAGAGGATAGGATAGGATAGAGGATAGGGTAGACGATAGGATACTATAGAGGATAGGATAGGATACAGGATAGGATAGGATAGAGGATTGGATAGATGATAGGATAGGATAGAGGATATTATAGGATAGAGGATATAATAGGATAGAGGATAGGATAGGATAGAGCATAGGATAGGGGATTGGATAGGATAGGATAGAGGATAGGCTAGGATAGAGGATAGGATAGAGGATAGGATAGGATAGAGGACAGGATAGGATAGAGGATAGGATAGGATAGAGGATTGGTTAGGATAGAGGATAGATGATAGGATAGGATACAGGATAGGATAGGATTGAGGATAGATGATAGGATAGGATAGAGGATAGGATAGGACAGAGGATAGGATAGAGGATAGGATAGGGGATTGGATAGGATAGGATAGAGGATAGGGTAGGATAGAGGATAGGATAGAGGATAGGATAGGATAGAGGACAGGATAGGATAGAGGATAGGATAGGATAGAGGATTGGATAGGATAGGATAGAGGATAGGATAGGATAGAGGGTAGGATAGGGGATTTGATAGGATAGAGGATAGGATAGGATAGAGGATAGGATAGGACAGAGGATAGGATAGGGGATTTGATAGGATAGAGGATAGGATAGGATAGAGGATAGGATAGACGAAAGGATAGGATATAATAGAGGATAGGATCCGATAGAGGATAGGATAGGGGATTCGTTGGATAGAGGATAGGATAGGATAGGATAGAGGATAGGATAGGGGATTGGATAGGATAGGATAGAGGATAGGATAGGATAGAGGATAGGATAGGATAGAGGATAGGATAGGATAGAGGATAGGATAGGATAGAGGATAGGATAGGATAGAGGATAGGATAGGATAGAGCATAGGATAGGGGATTGGATAGGATAGGATAGAGGATAGGCTAGGATAGAGGATAGGATAGAGGATAGGATAGGAATGAGGACAGGATAGGATAGAGGATAGGATAGGATAGAGGATTGGTTAGGATAGAGGATAGATGATAGGATAGGATAGAGGATAGGATAGGGGATTTGATAGGATAGAGGAGAGGATAGGACAGAGGATAGGATAGGGGATTTGATAGGATAGAGGATAGGATAGGATAGAGGACAGGATAGGATAGAGGATTGGATAGGATACAGGAAAGGATAGGATTGAGGATAGATGATAGGATAGGATAGAGGATAGGATAGGACAGAGGATAGGATAGAGGATAGGATAGGATAGAGGATAGGATAGGATAGAGGATAGGATAGGATAGAGCATAGGATAGGTGATTGGATAGGATAGGATAGAGGATAGGCTAGGATAGAGGATAGGATAGAGGATAGGATAGGATAGAGGACAGGATAGGATAGAGGATAGGATAGGATAGAGGATTGGTTAGGATAGAGGATAGATGATAGGATAGGATAGAGGATAGGATAGGGGATTTGATAGGATAGAGGAGAGGATAGGACAGAGGATAGGATAGGGGATTTGATAGGATAGATAATAGGATAGGATAGAAGATAGGATCGGATAGAGGATAGGATAGGATAGAGGACAGGATAGGATAGAGGATAGGATAGGATAGAGGATTGGTTAGGATAGAGGATAGATGATAGGATAGGATAGAGGATAGGATAGGGGATTTGATAGGATAGAGGATAGGATAGATGATAGGATAGGATAGAGGATATTATAGGATAGAGGATATAATAGGATAGAGGATAGGATAGGATAGAGCATAGGATAGGGGATTGGATAGGATAGGATAGAGGATAGGCTAGGATAGAGGATAGGATAGAGGATAGGATAGGATAGAGGACAGGATAGGATAGAGGATAGGATAGGATAGAGGATTGGTTAGGATAGAGGATAGATGATAGGATAGGATACAGGATAGGATAGGATTGAGGATAGATGATAGGATAGGATAGAGGATAGGATAGGACAGAGGATAGGATAGAGGATAGGATAGGGGATTGGATAGGATAGGATAGAGGATAGGGTAGGATAGAGGATAGGATAGAGGATAGGATAGGATAGAGGACAGGATAGGATAGAGGATAGGATAGGATAGAGGATTGGATAGGATAGGATAGAGGATAGGATAGGATAGAGGGTAGGATAGGGGATTTGATAGGATAGAGGATAGGATAGGATAGAGGATAGGATAGGACAGAGGATAGGATAGGGGATTTGATAGGATAGAGGATAGGATAGGATAGAGGATAGGATAGACGAAAGGATAGGATATAATAGAGGATAGGATCCGATAGAGGATAGGATAGGGGATTCGTTGGATAGAGGATAGGATAGGATAGGATAGAGGATAGGATAGGGGATTGGATAGGATAGGATAGAGGATAGGATAGGATAGAGGATAGGATAGGATAGAGGATAGGATAGGATAGAGGATAGGATAGGATAGAGGATAGGATAGGATAGAGGATAGGATAGGATAGAGGATAGGATAGGATAGAGCATAGGATAGGGGATTGGATAGGATAGGATAGAGGATAGGCTAGGATAGAGGATAGGATAGAGGATAGGATAGGAATGAGGACAGGATAGGATAGAGGATAGGATAGGATAGAGGATTGGTTAGGATAGAGGATAGATGATAGGATAGGATAGAGGATAGGATAGGGGATTTGATAGGATAGAGGAGAGGATAGGACAGAGGATAGGATAGGGGATTTGATAGGATAGAGGATAGGATAGGATAGAGGACAGGATAGGATAGAGGATTGGATAGGATACAGGAAAGGATAGGATTGAGGATAGATGATAGGATAGGATAGAGGATAGGATAGGACAGAGGATAGGATAGAGGATAGGATAGGATAGAGGATAGGATAGGATAGAGGATAGGATAGGATAGAGCATAGGATAGGTGATTGGATAGGATAGGATAGAGGATAGGCTAGGATAGAGGATAGGATAGAGGATAGGATAGGATAGAGGACAGGATAGGATAGAGGATAGGATAGGATAGAGGATTGGTTAGGATAGAGGATAGATGATAGGATAGGATAGAGGATAGGATAGGGGATTTGATAGGATAGAGGAGAGGATAGGACAGAGGATAGGATAGGGGATTTGATAGGATAGATAATAGGATAGGATAGAAGATAGGATCGGATAGAGGATAGGATAGGATAGAGGACAGGATAGGATAGAGGATAGGATAGGATAGAGGATTGGTTAGGATAGAGGATAGATGATAGGATAGGATAGAGGATAGGATAGGGGATTTGATAGGATAGAGGATAGGATCGGATAGAGGATAGTATAGGACAGAGGATAGGATAGGGGATTTGATAGGATAGAGGATATGATAGGATAGAAGATAGGATCGGATAGAGGATAGGATAGGATAGAGGATAGCATAGGATAGAGGATAGGATAGGATAGAGGATAGGATAGGATAGAGGATAGGATAGACGATAGGATAGGATAGAGGATAGGATAGGATAGAGGATAGGATAGAATAGAGGATTGGATAGGATAGAGGATAGATGATAGGATAGGATAGAGGATAGGATAGGGGATTTGATAGGATAGAGGATAGGATAGGACAGAGGATAGGATAGACGATAGGGTAGGATAGAGGATAGGATAGGATAGAGGATAGGATAGGATAGAGGATAGGATAGGATAGAGGATAGGATAGGATAGAGGATTGGTTAGGATAGAGGATAGATGATAGGATAGGATAGAGGATAGGATAGGGGATTTGATAGGATAGAGGATAGGATCGGATAGAGGATAGTATAGGACAGAGGATAGGATAGGGGATTTGATAGGATAGAGGATATGATAGGATAGAAGATAGGATCGGATAGAGGATAGGATAGGATAGAGGATAGGATAGGATAGAGGATAGGATAGGATAGAGGATAGGATAGGATAGAGGATAGGATAGGATAGAGGATAGGATAGACGATAGGATAGGATAGAGGATAGGATAGGATAGAGGATAGGATAGAATAGAGGATTGGATAGGATAGAGGATAGATGATAGGATAGGATAGAGGATAGGATAGGGGATTTGATAGGATAGAGGATAGGATAGGACAGAGGATAGGATAGACGATAGGATAGGATAGAGGATAGGATAGGATAGAGGATAGGATAGGATAGAGGATAGGATAGGATAGAGGATTGGTTAGGATAGAGGATAGATGATAGGATAGGATAGAGGATAGGATAGGGGTTTGATAGGATAGAGGATAGGATCGGATAGAGGATAGTATAGGACAGAGGATAGGATAGGATTTGATAGGATAGAGGATATGATAGGATAGAAGATAGGATCGGATAGAGGATAGGATAGGATAGAGGATTTGATAGGATAGAGGATAGGATAGGATAGAGGATAGGATAGGACAGAGGATTGGATAGGGGATTTGATAGGATAGAGGATAGGATAGGATAGAAGATAGGATCGGATAGAGGATAGGATAGGATAGAGGATAGGATAGGATAGAGGATAGGATAGGATAGAGGATAGGATATGATAGAGGATAGGATAGGATAGAGGATAGTATAGGACAGAGGATAGGATAGGGGATTTGATAGGATAGAGGATATGATAGGATAGAAGATAGGATCGGATAGAGGATAGGATAGGATAGAGGATAGGATAGGATAGAGGATAGGATAGGACAGAGGATAGGATAGACGATAGGGTAGGATAGAGGATAGGATAGGATAGAGGATAGGATAGGATAGAGGATAGGATAGGATAGAGGATAGGATAGGATAGAGGATTGGTTAGGATAGAGGATAGATGATAGGATAGGATAGAGGATAGGATAGGGGATTTGATAGGATAGAGGATAGGATCGGATAGAGGATAGTATAGGACAGAGGATAGGATAGGGGATTTGATAGGATAGAGGATATGATAGGATAGAAGATAGGATCGGATAGAGGATAGGATAGGATAGAGGATAGGATAGGATAGAGGATAGGATAGGATAGAGGATAGGATAGGATAGAGGATAGGATAGACGATAGGATAGGATAGAGGATAGGATAGGATAGAGGATAGGATAGAATAGAGGATTGGATAGGATAGAGGATAGATGATAGGATAGGATAGAGGATAGGATAGGGGATTTGATAGGATAGAGGATAGGATAGGACAGAGGATAGGATAGACGATAGGATAGGATAGAGGATAGGATAGGATAGAGGATAGGATAGGATAGAGGATAGGATAGGATAGAGGATTGGTTAGGATAGAGGATAGATGATAGGATAGGATAGAGGATAGGATAGGGGATTTGATAGGATAGAGGATAGGATCGGATAGAGGATAGTATAGGACAGAGGATAGGATAGGATTTGATAGGATAGAGGATATGATAGGATAGAAGATAGGATCGGATAGAGGATAGGATAGGATAGAGGATTTGATAGGATAGAGGATAGGATAGGATAGAGGATAGGATAGGACAGAGGATTGGATAGGGGATTTGATAGGATAGAGGATAGGATAGGATAGAAGATAGGATCGGATAGAGGATAGGATAGGATAGAGGATAGGATAGGATAGAGGATAGGATAGGATAGAGGATAGGATATGATAGAGGATAGGATAGGATAGAGGATAGGATAGACGATAGGATAGGATAGAGGATAGGATAGGATAGAGGATAGGATAGGACAGAGGATAGGATAGACGATAGGATAGGATAGAGGATAGGATAGGATAGAGGATAGGATAGGATAGAGCATAGGATAGGGGATTGGATAGGATAGGATAGAGGATAGGGTAGGATAGAGGATAGGATAGAGGATAGGATAGGATAGAGGACAGGATAGGATAGAGGATAGGATAGGATAGAGGATTGGATAGGATAGGATAGAGGATAGGATAGGATAGAGGGTAGGATAGGGGATTTGATAGGATAGAGGACAGGATAGGATAGAGGATAGGATAGGACAGAGGATAGGATAGGGGATTTGATAGGATAGAGGATAGGATAGGATAGAGGATAGGATAGGCGAAAGGATAGGATATAATAGAGGATAGGATCCGATAGAGGATAGGATAGGGGATTCGTTGGATAGAGGATAGGATAGGATAGGATAGAGGATAGGATAGGATAGAGGATAGGATAGGGGATTGGATAGGATAGGATAGAGGATAGGATAGGATAGAGGATAGGATAGGATAGAGGATAGGATAGGATAGAGGATAGGATAGGATAGAGGATAGGATAGGATAGAGGATAGGATAGGATAGAGGATAGGATAGGATAGAGGATAGGATAGGATAGAGGATAGGATAGGATAGAGGATAGGATAGGATAGAGGATAGGATAGGATAGAGGATAGGATAGGATAGAGGATAGGATAGGATAGAGGGTAGGATAGGTTAGAGGATAGGATAGGATAGAGGATAGGATAGGATAGAGAATAGGATAGGGGATTTGATAGGATAGAGGATAGGATACAGAATAGGTTAGGATAGAGAATAGGAACGGATAGAGGATAGGATAGGATAGAGGATAGGATAGGATAGAGGATAGGATAGGATAGAGGATAGGATAGGACAGAGGATAGGATAGGATAGAGGATTGGATAGATGATAGGATAGGATAGAGGATATTATAGGATAGAGGATATGATAGGATAGAGGATAGGATAGGATAGAGGATTGGATAGGATAGAGGATAGATGATAGGATAGGATAGAGGATAGGATAGGGGATTTGATAGGATAGAGGATAGGATAGGATAGAGGACAGGATAGGATAGAGGATTGGATAGGATACAGGAAAGGATAGGATTGAGGATAGATGATAGGATAGGATAGAGGATAGGATAGGACAGAGGATAGGATAGACGATAGGATAGGATAGAGGATAGGATAGGATAGAGGATAGGATAGGATAGAGCATAGGATAGGGGATTGGATAGGATAGGATAGATGATAGGCTAGGATAGAGGATAGGATAGAGGATAGGATAGGATAGAGGACAGGATAGGATAGAGGATAGGATAGGATAGAGGATTGGTTAGGATAGAGGATAGATGATAGGATAGGATAGAGGATAGGATAGGGGATTTGATAGGATAGAGGATAGGATCGGATAGAGGATAGTATAGGACAGAGGATAGGATAGGGGATTTGATAGGATAGAGGATATGATAGGATAGAAGATAGGATCGGATAGAGGATAGGATAGGATAGAGGATAGGATAGGATAGAGGATAGGATAGGATAGAGGATAGGATAGGATAGAGGATAGGATAGACGATAGGATAGGATAGAGGATAGGATAGGATAGAGGATAGGATAGAATAGAGGATTGGATAGGATAGAGGATAGATGATAGGATAGGATAGAGGATAGGATAGGGGATTTGATAGGATAGAGGATAGGATAGGACAGAGGATAGGATAGACGATAGGATAGGATAGAGGATAGGATAGGATAGAGGATAGGATAGGATAGAGGATAGGATAGGATAGAGGATTGGTTAGGATAGAGGATAGATGATGGGATAGGATAGAGGATAGGATAGGGGATTTGATAGGATAGAGGATAGGATCGGATAGAGGATAGTATAGGACAGAGGATAGGATAGGGGATTTGATAGGATAGAGGATATGATAGGATAGAAGATAGGATCGGATAGAGGATAGGATAGGATAGAGGATAGGATAGGATAGAGGATAGGATAGGATAGAGGATAGGATAGGATAGAGGATAGGATAGAATAGAGGATTGGATAGGATAGAGGATAGATGATAGGATAGGATAGAGGATAGGATAGGGGATTTGATAGGATAGAGGATAGGATAGGACAGAGGATAGGATAGACGATAGGATAGGATAGAGGATAGGATATAATAGAGGATAGGATAGGATAGAGGATAGGATAGGATAGAGGATTGGTTAGGATAGAGGATAGATGATAGGATAGGATAGAGGATAGGATAGGGGATTTGATAGGATAGAGGATAGGATCGGATAGAGGATAGTATAGGACAGAGGATAGGATAGGATTTGATAGGATAGAGGATATGATAGGATAGAAGATAGGATCGGATAGAGGATAGGATAGGATAGAGGATTTGATAGGATAGAGGATAGGATAGGATAGAGGATAGGATAGGATAGAAGATAGGATAGGATAGAGGATAGGATAGGATAGAGGATAGGATAGGATAGAGGATAGGATAGGGGATTTGATAGGATAGAGGAAAGGATAGGATAGAGGATAGGATAGGATAGAGAATAGGATAGGATAGAGGATAGGATAGGTTAGAGGTTAGGATAGGATAGAAGATAGGATAGGATAGAGGATTGGATAGGATACAGGATAGGATAGGATAGAGGATAGGATAGGATAGAGGATAGGATAGGATAGAGGATTGGATAGATGATAGGATAGGATAGTGGATATTATAGGATAGAGGATATAGGATAGAGGATAGGATAGGATAGAGGATTGGATAGACGATAGGATAGGATAGAGGATAGGATAGGATAGAGGATAGGATAGGTTAGAGGTTAGGATAGGATAGAAGATAGGATAGGATAGAGGATTGGATAGGATACAGGATAGGATAGGATAGAGGATAGGATAGGGGATTTGATAGGACAGAAGATAGGATAGGATAGAAGATAGGATAGGATAGAGGATAGGATAGGATAGAGGATAGGATAGGATAGAGGATAGGATAGACCATAGGATAGACGATAGGATAGGATAGAGGATAGGATAGGATAGAGGATAGGATAGAGGATAGGATAGAGGATAGGATAGAGGATAGGATAGAGGATAGAGGATAGGATAGGATAGAGGATAGGATAGGATAGAGGATAGGATAGGATAGAGGATAGGGTAGAGGATAGGATAGGATAGAGGATAGGATAGGATAGAGGATAGGATAGGACAGAGGATAGGATAGACGATAGGATAGGATAGAGGATAGGATAGGATAGAGCATAGGATAGGGGATTGGATAGGATAGGATAGAGGATAGGATAGAGGATAGGATAGGATAGAGAACAGGATAGGATAGAGGATAGGATAGGATAGAGGATTGGATAGGATAGGATAGAGGATAGGATAGGATAGAGGGTAGGATAGGGGATTTGATAGGATAGAGGATAGGATAGGATAGAGGATAGGATAGGACAGAGGATAGGATAGGGGATTTGATAGGATAGAGGATAGGATAGGATAGAGGATAGGATAGACGAAAGGATAGGATAGGATATAGGATAGGATAGGATAGAGGATAGGATAGGGGATTTGATAGGATAGAGGATAGGATAGGATAGAAGATAGGATAGGATAGAGGATAGGATAGCATAGAGGATTGGATAGGATACAGGATAGGATTGAGGATAGGATAGGATAGAGGATAGGATAGGATAGAGGATAGGATAGGATAGAGGATAGGATAGGATAGAGGATAGGATAGGATAGAGGATAGGATAGGATAGAGGATAGGATAGGGGATTTGATAGGATAGAGGAAAGGATAGGATAGAGGATAGGATAGGATAGAGAATAGGATAGGATAGAGGATAGGATAGGTTAGAGGTTAGGATAGGATAGAAGATAGGATAGGATAGAGGATTGGATAGGATACAGGATAGGATAGGATAGAGGATAGGATAGGATAGAGGATAGGATAGGATAGAGGATTGGATAGATGATAGGATAGGATAGTGGATATTATAGGATAGAGGATATAGGATAGAGGATAGGATAGGATAGAGGATTGGATAGACGATAGGATAGGATAGAGGATAGGATAGGATAGAGGATAGGATAGGTTAGAGGTTAGGATAGGATAGAAGATTGGATAGGATAGAGGATTGGATAGGATACAGGATAGGATAGGATAGAGGATAGGATAGGGGATTTGATAGGACAGAAGATAGGATAGGATAGAAGATAGGATAGGATAGAGGATAGGATAGGATAGAGGATAGGATAGGATAGAGGATAGGATAGACGATAGGATAGACGATAGGATAGGATAGAGGATAGGATAGGATAGAGGATAGGATAGAGGATAGGATAGAGGATAGGATAGAGGATAGGATAGAGGATAGAGGATAGGATAGGATAGAGGATAGGATAGAGGATAGGATAGGATAGAGGATAGGATAGGATAGAGGATAGGATAGGATAGAGGATAGGATAGGATAGAGGATAGGATAGGATAGAGGATAGGATAGGATAGAGGATAGGATAGGATAGAGGATAGGATAGGATAGAGGATAGGATAGGATAGAGGATAGGATAGGATAGAGGATAGGATAGGATAGGATAGAGGATAGGATAGGATAGAGGATAGGATAGGATAGAGGATAGGATAGGATAGAGGATAGGATAGGATAGAGGATAGGATAGGATAGAGGATAGGATAGGATAGAGGATAGGATAGGATAGAGGATAGGATAGGATAGAGGATAGGATAGGATAGAGGATAGGATAGGATAGAGGATAGGATAGGATAGAGGATAGGATAGGATAGAGGATAGGATAGGATAGAGGATAGGATAGGATAGAGGATAGGATAGGATAGAGGATAGGATAGGATAGAGGATAGGATTGGTGAGAGGTTAGGATAGGATAGAAGATAGGATAGGATAGAGGATTGGATAGGATACAGGATAGGATAGGATAGAGGATAGGATAGGGGATTTGATAGGATAGAGGATAGGATAGGATAGAGGATAGGATAGGATAGAGGATAGGATGGGATAGAGGATAGGATAGGATAGAGGATAGGATAGGATAGAGGATAGGATAGGATAGAGGATAGCATAGGATAGAGGATAGGATAGGGGATTTGATAGGATAGAGGATAGGATAGGATAGAGGATAGGATAGGATAGAGGATAGGGTAGACGATAGGATACTATAGAGGATAGGATAGGATACAGGATAGGATAGGATAGAGGATTGGATAGATGATAGGATAGGATAGAGGATATTATAGGATAGAGGATATGATAGGATAGAGGATAGGATAGGATAGAGGATTGGATAGACGATAGGATAGGATAGAGGATAGGATAGGATAGAGGATAGGATTGGTTAGAGGTTAGGATAGGATAGAAGATAGGATAGGATAGAGGATTGGATAGGATACAGGATAGGATAGGATAGAGGATAGGATAGGGGATTTGATAGGATAGAGGATAGGATAGGATAGAAGATAGGATAGGATAGGATAGAGGATAGGATAGGATAGAGGATAGGATAGGATAGAGGATAGGATAGGATAGAGGATAGGATAGGATAGAGGATAGGATAGGATAGAGGATAGGATAGGATAGAGGATAGGATAGGATAGAGGATAGGGTAGACGATAGGATACTATAGAGGATAGGATAGGATAGAGGATAGGATAGGATAGAGGATTGGATAGAGGATAGGATAGGATAGAGGATAGGATAGACGATAGGAAAGGATAGAGGATAGGATAGGATAGGATAGGATAGAGGATAGGATAGAATAGAGGATTGGATAGGATAGAGGATAGATGATAGGATAGGATAGAGGATAGGATAGGGGATTTGATAGGATAGAGGATAGGATAGGACAGAGGATAGGATAGACGATAGGGTAGGATAGAGGATAGGATAGGATAGAGGATAGGATAGGATAGAGGATAGGATAGGATAGAGGATAGGATAGGATAGAGGATTGGTTAGGATAGAGGATAGATGATAGGATAGGATAGAGGATAGGATAGGGGATTTGATAGGATAGAGGATAGGATCGGATAGAGGATAGTATAGGACAGAGGATAGGATAGGGGATTTGATAGGATAGAGGATATGATAGGATAGAAGATAGGATCGGATAGAGGATAGGATAGGATAGAGGATAGGATAGGATAGAGGATAGGATAGGATAGAGGATAGGATAGGATAGAGGATAGGATAGACGATAGGATAGGATAGAGGATAGGATAGGATAGAGGATAGGATAGAATAGAGGATTGGATAGGATAGAGGATAGATGATAGGATAGGATAGAGGATAGGATAGGGGATTTGATAGGATAGAGGATAGGATAGGACAGAGGATAGGATAGACGATAGGATAGGATAGAGGATAGGATAGGATAGAGGATAGGATAGGATAGAGGATAGGATAGGATAGAGGATTGGTTAGGATAGAGGATAGATGATAGGATAGGATAGAGGATAGGATAGGGGTTTGATAGGATAGAGGATAGGATCGGATAGAGGATAGTATAGGACAGAGGATAGGATAGGATTTGATAGGATAGAGGATATGATAGGATAGAAGATAGGATCGGATAGAGGATAGGATAGGATAGAGGATTTGATAGGATAGAGGATAGGATAGGATAGAGGATAGGATAGGACAGAGGATTGGATAGGGGATTTGATAGGATAGAGGATAGGATAGGATAGAAGATAGGATCGGATAGAGGATAGGATAGGATAGAGGATAGGATAGGATAGAGGATAGGATAGGATAGAGGATAGGATATGATAGAGGATAGGATAGGATAGAGGATAGTATAGGACAGAGGATAGGATAGGGGATTTGATAGGATAGAGGATATGATAGGATAGAAGATAGGATCGGATAGAGGATAGGATAGGATAGAGGATAGGATAGGATAGAGGATAGGATAGGACAGAGGATAGGATAGACGATAGGGTAGGATAGAGGATAGGATAGGATAGAGGATAGGATAGGATAGAGGATAGGATAGGATAGAGGATAGGATAGGATAGAGGATTGGTTAGGATAGAGGATAGATGATAGGATAGGATAGAGGATAGGATAGGGGATTTGATAGGATAGAGGATAGGATCGGATAGAGGATAGTATAGGACAGAGGATAGGATAGGGGATTTGATAGGATAGAGGATATGATAGGATAGAAGATAGGATCGGATAGAGGATAGGATAGGATAGAGGATAGGATAGGATAGAGGATAGGATAGGATAGAGGATAGGATAGGATAGAGGATAGGATAGACGATAGGATAGGATAGAGGATAGGATAGGATAGAGGATAGGATAGAATAGAGGATTGGATAGGATAGAGGATAGATGATAGGATAGGATAGAGGATAGGATAGGGGATTTGATAGGATAGAGGATAGGATAGGACAGAGGATAGGATAGACGATAGGATAGGATAGAGGATAGGATAGGATAGAGGATAGGATAGGATAGAGGATAGGATAGGATAGAGGATTGGTTAGGATAGAGGATAGATGATAGGATAGGATAGAGGATAGGATAGGGGATTTGATAGGATAGAGGATAGGATCGGATAGAGGATAGTATAGGACAGAGGATAGGATAGGATTTGATAGGATAGAGGATATGATAGGATAGAAGATAGGATCGGATAGAGGATAGGATAGGATAGAGGATTTGATAGGATAGAGGATAGGATAGGATAGAGGATAGGATAGGACAGAGGATTGGATAGGGGATTTGATAGGATAGAGGATAGGATAGGATAGAAGATAGGATCGGATAGAGGATAGGATAGGATAGAGGATAGGATAGGATAGAGGATAGGATAGGATAGAGGATAGGATATGATAGAGGATAGGATAGGATAGAGGATAGGATAGACGATAGGATAGGATAGAGGATAGGATAGGATAGAGGATAGGATAGGACAGAGGATAGGATAGACGATAGGATAGGATAGAGGATAGGATAGGATAAAGGATAGGATAGGATAGAGCATAGGATAGGGGATTGGATAGGATAGGATAGAGGATAGGGTAGGATAGAGGATAGGATAGAGGATAGGATAGGATAGAGGACAGGATAGGATAGAGGATAGGATAGGATAGAGGATTGGATAGGATAGGATAGAGGATAGGATAGGATAGAGGGTAGGATAGGGGATTTGATAGGATAGAGGACAGGATAGGATAGAGGATAGGATAGGACAGAGGATAGGATAGGGGATTTGATAGGATAGAGGATAGGATAGGATAGAGGATAGGATAGACGAAAGGATAGGATATAATAGAGGATAGGATCCGATAGAGGATAGGATAGGGGATTCGTTGGATAGAGGATAGGATAGGATAGAGGATAGGATAGGGGATTGGATAGGATAGGATAGAGGATAGGATAGGATAGAGGATAGGATAGGATAGAGGATAGGATAGGATAGAGGATAGGATAGGATAGAGGATAGGATAGGATAGAGGATAGGATAGGATAGAGGATAGGATAGGATAGAGGATAGGATACGATAGAGGATAGGATAGGATAGAGGATAGGATAGGATAGAGGATAGGATAGGATAGAGGATAGGATAGGATAGAGGATAGGATAGGATAGAGGATAGGATAGGATAGAGGATAGGATAGGATAGAGGGTAGGATAGGTTAGAGGATAGGATAGGATAGAGGATAGGATAGGATAGAGAATAGGATAGGGGATTTGATAGGATAGAGGATAGGATACAGAATAGGTTAGGATAGAGAATAGGAACGGATAGAGGATAGGATAGGATAGAGGATAGGATAGGATAGAGGATAGGATAGGATAGAGGATAGGATAGGACAGAGGATAGGATAGGATAGAGGATTGGATAGATGATAGGATAGGATAGAGGATATTATAGGATAGAGGATATGATAGGATAGAGGATAGGATAGGATAGAGGATTGGATAGGATAGAGGATAGATGATAGGATAGGATAGAGGATAGGATAGGGGATTTGATAGGATAGAGGATAGGATAGGATAGAGGACAGGATAGGATAGAGGATTGGATAGGATACAGGAAAGGATAGGATTGAGGATAGAT
Organism: Halictus rubicundus; assembly: GCF_050948215.1. Taxonomy (NCBI): domain Eukaryota; kingdom Metazoa; phylum Arthropoda; class Insecta; order Hymenoptera; family Halictidae; genus Halictus; species Halictus rubicundus. Next base: position 40,634 of record NW_027488936.1, read on the forward strand.
GATAGGATAGGATAGAGGATAGGATAGGACAGAGGATAGGATAGACGATAGGATAGGATAGAGGATAGGATAGGATAGAGGATAGGATAGGATAGAGCATAGGATAGGGGATTGGATAGGATAGGATAGATGATAGGCTAGGATAGAGGATAGGATAGAGGATAGGATAGGATAGAGGACAGGATAGGATAGAGGATAGGATAGGATAGAGGATTGGTTAGGATAGAGGATAGATGATAGGATAGGATAGAGGATAGGATAGGGGATTTGATAGGATAGAGGATAGGATCGGATAGAGGATAGTATAGGACAGAGGATAGGATAGGGGATTTGATAGGATAGAGGATATGATAGGATAGAAGATAGGATCGGATAGAGGATAGGATAGGATAGAGGATAGGATAGGATAGAGGATAGGATAGGATAGAGGATAGGATAGGATAGAGGATAGGATAGACGATAGGATAGGATAGAGGATAGGATAGGATAGAGGATAGGATAGAATAGAGGATTGGATAGGATAGAGGATAGATGATAGGATAGGATAGAGGATAGGATAGGGGATTTGATAGGATAGAGGATAGGATAGGACAGAGGATAGGATAGACGATAGGATAGGATAGAGGATAGGATAGGATAGAGGATAGGATAGGATAGAGGATAGGATAGGATAGAGGATTGGTTAGGATAGAGGATAGATGATGGGATAGGATAGAGGATAGGATAGGGGATTTGATAGGATAGAGGATAGGATCGGATAGAGGATAGTATAGGACAGAGGATAGGATAGGGGATTTGATAGGATAGAGGATATGATAGGATAGAAGATAGGATCGGATAGAGGATAGGATAGGATAGAGGATAGGATAGGATAGAGGATAGGATAGGATAGAGGATAGGATAGGATAGAGGATAGGATAGAATAGAGGATTGGATAGGATAGAGGATAGATGATAGGATAGGATAGAGGATAGGATAGGGGATTTGATAGGATAGAGGATAGGATAGGACAGAGGATAGGATAGACGATAGGATAGGATAGAGGATAGGATATAATAGAGGATAGGATAGGATAGAGGATAGGATAGGATAGAGGATTGGTTAGGATAGAGGATAGATGATAGGATAGGATAGAGGATAGGATAGGGGATTTGATAGGATAGAGGATAGGATCGGATAGAGGATAGTATAGGACAGAGGATAGGATAGGATAGAGGATAGGATAGGATAGAGGATAGGATAGGATAGAGGATAGGATAGGATAGAGGATAGGATAGACGATAGGATAGGATAGAGGATAGGATAGGATAGAGGATAGGATAGAATAGAGGATTGGATAGGATAGAGGATAGATGATAGGATAGGATAGAGGATAGGATAGGGGATTTGATAGGATAGAGGATAGGATAGGACAGAGGATAGGATAGACGATAGGATAGGATAGAGGATAGGATAGGATAGAGGATAGGATAGGATAGAGGATAGGATAGGATAGAGGATTGGTTAGGATAGAGGATAGATGATGGGATAGGATAGAGGATAGGATAGGGGATTTGATAGGATAGAGGATAGGATCGGATAGAGGATAGTATAGGACAGAGGATAGGATAGGGGATTTGATAGGATAGAGGATATGATAGGATAGAAGATAGGATCGGATAGAGGATAGGATAGGATAGAGGATAGGATAGGATAGAGGATAGGATAGGATAGAGGATAGGATAGGATAGAGGATAGGATAGAATAGAGGATTGGATAGGATAGAGGATAGATGATAGGATAGGATAGAGGATAGGATAGGGGATTTGATAGGATAGAGGATAGGATAGGACAGAGGATAGGATAGACGATAGGATAGGATAGAGGATAGGATATAATAGAGGATAGGATAGGATAGAGGATAGGATAGGATAGAGGATTGGTTAGGATAGAGGATAGATGATAGGATAGGATAGAGGATAGGATAGGGGATTTGATAGGATAGAGGATAGGATCGGATAGAGGATAGTATAGGACAGAGGATAGGATAGGATTTGATAGGATAGAGGATATGATAGGATAGAAGATAGGATCGGATAGAGGATAGGATAGGATAGAGGATTTGATAGGATAGAGGATAGGATAGGATAGAGGATAGGATAGGATAGAAGATAGGATAGGATAGAGGATAGGATAGGATAGAGGATAGGATAGGATAGAGGATAGGATAGGGGATTTGATAGGATAGAGGAAAGGATAGGATAGAGGATAGGATAGGATAGAGAATAGGATAGGATAGAGGATAGGATAGGTTAGAGGTTAGGATAGGATAGAAGATAGGATAGGATAGAGGATTGGATAGGATACAGGATAGGATAGGATAGAGGATAGGATAGGATAGAGGATAGGATAGGATAGAGGATTGGATAGATGATAGGATAGGATAGTGGATATTATAGGATAGAGGATATAGGATAGAGGATAGGATAGGATAGAGGATTGGATAGACGATAGGATAGGATAGAGGATAGGATAGGATAGAGGATAGGATAGGTTAGAGGTTAGGATAGGATAGAAGATAGGATAGGATAGAGGATTGGATAGGATACAGGATAGGATAGGATAGAGGATAGGATAGGGGATTTGATAGGACAGAAGATAGGATAGGATAGAAGATAGGATAGGATAGAGGATAGGATAGGATAGAGGATAGGATAGGATAGAGGATAGGATAGACCATAGGATAGACGATAGGATAGGATAGAGGATAGGATAGGATAGAGGATAGGATAGAGGATAGGATAGAGGATAGGATAGAGGATAGGATAGAGGATAGAGGATAGGATAGGATAGAGGATAGGATAGAGGATAGGATAGGATAGAGGATAGGATAGGATAGAGGATAGGATAGGATAGAGGATAGGATAGGATAGAGGATAGGATAGGATAGAGGATAGGATAGGATAGAGGATAGGATAGGATAGAGGATAGGATAGGATAGAGGATAGGATAGGATAGAGGATAGGATAGGATAGACGATAGGATCGGATAGAGGATAGGATAGGATAGAGGATAGAGGATAGGATAGGATAGAGGATAGGATAGGATAGAGGATAGGATAGGATAGAGGATAGGATAGGATAGAGGATAGGGTAGAGGATAGGATAGGATAGAGGATAGGATAGGATAGAGGATAGGATAGGACAGAGGATAGGATAGACGATAGGATAGGATAGAGGATAGGATAGGATAGAGCATAGGATAGGGGATTGGATAGGATAGGATAGAGGATAGGATAGAGGATAGGATAGGATAGAGAACAGGATAGGATAGAGGATAGGATAGGATAGAGGATTGGATAGGATAGGATAGAGGATAGGATAGGATAGAGGGTAGGATAGGGGATTTGATAGGATAGAGGATAGGATAGGATAGAGGATAGGATAGGACAGAGGATAGGATAGGGGATTTGATAGGATAGAGGATAGGATAGGATAGAGGATAGGATAGACGAAAGGATAGGATAGGATATAGGATAGGATAGGATAGAGGATAGGATAGGGGATTTGATAGGATAGAGGATAGGATAGGATAGAAGATAGGATAGGATAGAGGATAGGATAGCATAGAGGATTGGATAGGATACAGGATAGGATTGAGGATAGGACAGGATAGAGGATAGGATAGGGGATTTGATAGGATAGAGGAAAGGATAGGATAGAGGATAGGATAGGATAGAGGATAGGATAGGATAGAGGATAGGATAGGTTAGAGGTTAGGATAGGATAGAAGATAGGATAGGATAGAGGATTGGATAGGATACAGGATAGGATAGGATAGAGGATAGGATAGGATAGAGGATAGGATAGGATAGAGGATAGGATAGGATAGAGGATAGGATAGGATAGAGGATAGGATAGGATAGAGGATAGGATAGGATAGAGGATAGGATAGGATAGAGGATAGGATAGGATAGAGGATAGGATAGGGGATTTGATAGGATACAGGAAAGGATAGGATAGAGGATAGGATAGGATAGAGAATAGGATAGGATAGAGGATAGGATAGGTTAGAGGTTAGGATAGGATAGAAGATAGGATAGGATAGAGGATTGGATAGGATACAGGATAGGATAGGATAGAGGATAGGATAGGATAGAGGATAGGATAGGATAGAGGATTGGATAGATGATAGGATAGGATAGTGGATATTATAGGATAGAGGATATAGGATAGAGGATAGGATAGGATAGAGGATTGGATAGACGATAGGATAGGATAGAGGATAGGATAGGATAGAGGATAGGATAGGTTAGAGGTTAGGATAGGATAGAAGATTGGATAGGATAGAGGATTGGATAGGATACAGGATAGGATAGGATAGAGGATAGGATAGGGGATTTGATAGGACAGAAGATAGGATAGGATAGAAGATAGGATAGGATAGAGGATAGGATAGGATAGAGGATAGGATAGGATAGAGGATAGGATAGACGATAGGATAGACGATAGGATAGACGATAGGATAGGATAGAGGATAGGATAGGATAGAGGATAGGATAGAGGATAGGATAGAGGATAGGATAGAGGATAGGATAGAGGATAGAGGATAGGATAGGATAGAGGATAGGATAGAGGATAGGATAGGATAGAGGATAGGATAGGATAGAGGATAGGATAGGATAGAGGATAGGATAGGATAGAGGATAGGATAGGATAGAGGATAGGATAGGATAGAGGATAGGATAGGATAGAGGATAGGATAGGATAGAGGATAGGATAGGATAGAGGATAGGATAGGATAGAGGATAGGATAGGATAGAGGATAGGATAGGATAGAGGATAGGATAGGATAGAGGATAGGATAGGATAGAGGATAGGATAGGATAGAGGATAGGATAGGATAGAGGATAGGATAGGATAGAGGATAGGATAGGATAGAGGATAGGATAGGATAGAGGATAGGATAGGATAGAGGATAGGATAGGATAGAGGATAGGATAGGATAGAGGATAGGATAGGATAGAGGATAGGATAGGATAGAGGATAGGATAGGATAGAGGATAGGATTGGTGAGAGGTTAGGATAGGATAGAAGATAGGATAGGATAGAGGATTGGATAGGATACAGGATAGGATAGGATAGAGGATAGGATAGGGGATTTGATAGGATAGAGGATAGGATAGGATAGAGGATAGGATAGGATAGAGGATAGGATGGGATAGAGGATAGGATAGGATAGAGGATAGGATAGGATAGAGGATAGGATAGGATAGAGGATAGCATAGGATAGAGGATAGGATAGGGGATTTGATAGGATAGAGGATAGGATAGGATAGAGGATAGGATAGGATAGAGGATAGGGTAGACGATAGGATACTATAGAGGATAGGATAGGATACAGGATAGGATAGGATAGAGGATTGGATAGATGATAGGATAGGATAGAGGATATTATAGGATAGAGGATATGATAGGATAGAGGATAGGATAGGATAGAGGATTGGATAGACGATAGGATAGGATAGAGGATAGGATAGGATAGAGGATAGGATTGGTTAGAGGTTAGGATAGGATAGAAGATAGGATAGGATAGAGGATTGGATAGGATACAGGATAGGATAGGATAGAGGATAGGATAGGGGATTTGATAGGATAGAGGATAGGATAGGATAGAAGATAGGATAGGATAGGATAGAGGATAGGATAGGATAGAGGATAGGATAGGATAGAGGATAGGATAGGATAGAGGATAGGATAGGATAGAGGATAGGATAGGATAGAGGATAGGATAGGATAGAGGATAGGATAGGATAGAGGATAGGATAGGATAGAGGATAGGGTAGACGATAGGATACTATAGAGGATAGGATAGGATAGAGGATAGGATAGGATAGAGGATTGGATAGAGGATAGGATAGGATAGAGGATAGGATAGACGATAGGAAAGGATAGAGGATAGGATAGGATAGGATAGGATAGAGGATAGGATAGGATAGAGGATAGGATAAGATAGAAGATAGGATAGGATAGAGGATAGGATAGGATAGAGGATTGGATAGATGATAGGATAGGATAGTGGATATTATAGGATAGAGGATATAGGATAGAGGATAGGATAGGATAGAGGATTGGATAGACGATAGGATAGGATAGAGGATAGGATAGGATAGAGGATAGGATAGGATAGAGAATAGGATAGAGGATAGGATAGAGGATAGGATTGGATAGAGGATAGGATAGGATAGAGGATAGGATAGGATAGGATAGAGTATAGGATAGGATAGAGGATAGGATAGGATAGAGGATAGGATAGGATAGAGGATACGATAGGATAGAGGATACGATAGGATAGAGGATAGGATAGACGATAGGAAAGGATAGAGGATAGGATAGGATAGAGGATAGGATAGGATAGAGGATAGGATAGGATAGAGGATAGGATAGGATAGAGGATAGGATAGGATAGGATAGAGTATAGGATAGGATAGAGGATAGGATAGGATAGAGGATAGGATAGGATAGAGGATAGGATAGGATAGAGGATAGGATAGGATAGAGGATAGGATAGACGATAGGAAAGGATAGAGGATAGGATAGGATAGAGGATAGGATAGGATAGAGGATAGGATAGACGATAGGAAAGGATAGAGGATAGGATAGGATAGAGGATAGAATAGGATAGAGGATAGGATAGGAGAGAGGATAGGATAGAGGATAGGATAGAGGATAGGATAGAGGATAGGATAGAGGATAGGATAGGATAGAGGATAGGATAGGATAGAGGATAGGATAGGATAGAGGATAGGATAGGATAGAGGATAGGATAGGATAGAGGATAGGATAGGGGATTTGATAGGATAGAGGATAGAATAGAGGATAGGATAGGATAGAGGATAGGATAGGATAGAGGATAGGATAGGATAGAGGATAGGATAGGATAGGATAGAGGATAGGATAGGACAGAGGATAGGATAGAGGATAGGATAGGATAGAGGATAGGATAGGATAGAGGATAAGATAGGATAGAGCATAGGATAGAGGATAGGATAGGATAGAGGACAGGATAGGATAGAGCATAGGATAGGGGATTGGATAGGATAGGATAGAGGATAGGGTAGGATAGAGGATAGGATAGGACAGAGGATAGGATAGGGGATTTGATAGGATAGAGGATAGATGATAGGATAAGATAGAGGATAGGATAGGGGATTTGATAGGATAGAGGATAGGATAGGATAGAGGACAGGATAGGATAGAGGATTGGATAGGATACAGGAAAGGATAGGATTGAGGATAGATGATAGGATAGGATAGAGGATAGGATAGGACAGAGGATAGGATAGAGGATAGGATAGGATAGAGGATAGGATAGGATAGAGGATAGGATAGGATAGAGGATAGGATAGGATAGAGGATAGGATAGGATAGGGGATAGGATAGGATAGAGCATAGGATAGGGGATTGGATAGGATAGGATAGAGGATAGGCTAGGATAGAGGATAGGATAGAGGATAGGATAGGATAGAGGACAGGATAGGATAGAGGATAGGATAGGATAGAGGATTGGTTAGGATAGAGGATAGATGATAGGATAGGATACAGGATAGGATAGGATTGAGGATAGATGATAGGATAGGATAGAGGATAGGATAGGACAGAGGATAGGATAGAGGATAGGATAGGGGATTGGATAGGATAGGATAGAGGATAGGGTAGGATAGAGGATAGGATAGAGGATAGGATAGGATAGAGGACAGGATAGGATAGAGGATAGGATAGGATAGAGGATTGGATAGGATAGGATAGAGGATAGGATAGGATAGAGGGTAGGATAGGGGATTTGATAGGATAGAGGATAGGATAGGATAGAGGATAGGATAGGACAGAGGATAGGATAGGGGATTTGATAGGATAGAGGATAGGATAGGATAGAGGATAGGATAGACGAAAGGATAGGATATAATAGAGGATAGGATCCGATAGAGGATAGGATAGGGGATTCGTTGGATAGAGGATAGGATAGGATAGGATAGAGGATAGGATAGGATAGAGGATAGGATAGGGGATTGGATAGGATAGGATAGAGGATAGGATAGGATAGAGGATAGGATAGGATAGAGGATAGGATAGGATAGAGGATAGGATAGGATAGAGGATAGGATAGGATAGAGGATAGGATAGGATAGAGGATAGGATAGGATAGAGGATAGGATAGGATAGAGCATAGGATAGGGGATTGGATAGGATAGGATAGAGGATAGGCTAGGATAGAGGATAGGATAGAGGATAGGATAGGAATGAGGACGGGATAGGATAGAGGATAGGATAGGATAGAGGATTGGTTAGGATAGAGGATAGATGATAGGATAGGATAGAGGATAGGATAGGGGATTTGATAGGATAGAGGAGAGGATAGGACAGAGGATAGGATAGGGGATTTGATAGGATAGAGGATAGGATAGGATAGAGGACAGGATAGGATAGAGGATTGGATAGGATACAGGAAAGGATAGGATTGAGGATAGATGATAGGATAGGATAGAGGATAGGATAGGACAGAGGATAGGATAGAGGATAGGATAGGATAGAGGATAGGATAGGATAGAGGATAGGCTAGGATAGAGGATAGGATAGAGGATAGGATAGGATAGAGGACAGGATAGGATAGAGGATAGGATAGGATAGAGGATTGGTTAGGATAGAGGATAGATGATAGGATAGGATAGAGGATAGGATAGGGGATTTGATAGGATAGAGGAGAGGATAGGACAGAGGATAGGATAGGGGATTTGATAGGATAGAGGATAGGATAGGATAGAAGATAGGATAGGATAGAGGACAGGATAGGATAGAGGATAGGATAGGATAGAGGATTGGTTAGGATAGAGGATAGATGATAGGATAGGATAGAGGATAGGATAGGGGATTTGATAGGATAGAGGATAGGATCGGATAGAGGATAGTATAGGACAGAGGATAGGATAGGGGATTTGATAGGATAGAGGATATGATAGGATAGAAGATAGGATCGGATAGAGGATAGGATAGGATAGAGGATAGGATAGGATAGAGGATAGGATAGGATAGAGGATAGGATAGGATAGAGGATAGGATAGACGATAGGATAGGATAGAGGATAGGATAGGATAGAGGATAGGATAGAATAGAGGATTGGATAGGATAGAGGATAGATGATAGGATAGGATAGAGGATAGGATAGGGGATTTGATAGGATAGAGGATAGGATAGGACAGAGGATAGGATAGACGATAGGGTAGGATAGAGGATAGGATAGGATAGAGGATAGGATAGGATAGAGGATAGGATAGGATAGAGGATAGGATAGGATAGAGGATTGGTTAGGATAGAGGATAGATGATAGGATAGGATAGAGGATAGGATAGGGGATTTGATAGGATAGAGGATAGGATCGGATAGAGGATAGTATAGGACAGAGGATAGGATAGGGGATTTGATAGGATAGAGGATATGATAGGATAGAAGATAGGATCGGATAGAGGATAGGATAGGATAGAGGATAGGATAGGATAGAGGATAGGATAGGATAGAGGATAGGATAGGATAGAGGATAGGATAGACGATAGGATAGGATAGAGGATAGGATACGATAGAGGATAGGATAGAATAGAGGATTGGATAGGATAGAGGATAGATGATAGGATAGGATAGAGGATAGGATAGGGGATTTGATAGGATAGAGGATAGGATAGGACAGAGGATAGGATAGACGATAGGATAGGATAGAGGATAGGATAGGATAGAGGATAGGATCGGATAGAGGATAGGATAGGATAGAGGATTTGATAGGATAGAGGATAGGATAGGATAGAGGATAGGATAGGACAGAGGATTGGATAGGGGATTTGATAGGATAGAGGATAGGATAGGATAGAAGATAGGATCGGATAGAGGATAGGATAGGATAGAGGATAGGATAGGATAGAGGATAGGATAGGATAGAGGATAGGATATGATAGAGGATAGGATAGGATAGAGGATAGGATAGACGATAGGATAGGATAGAGTATAGGATAGGATAGAGGATAGGATAGGACAGAGGATAGGATAGACGATAGGATAGGATAGAGGATAGGATAGGATAGAGGATAGGATAGGATAGAGCATAGGATAGGGGATTGGATAGGATAGGATAGAGGATAGGGTAGGATAGAGGATAGGATAGAGGATAGGATAGGATAGAGGACAGGATAGGATAGAGGATAGGATAGGATAGAGGATTGGATAGGATAGGATAGAGGATAGGATAGGATAGAGGGTAGGATAGGGGATTTGATAGGATAGAGGATAGGATAGGATAGAGGATAGGATAGGACAGAGGATAGGATAGGGGATTTGATAGGATAGAGGATAGGATAGGATAGAGGATAGGATAGACGAAAGGATAGGATATAATAGAGGATAGGATCCGATAGAGGATAGGATAGGGGATTCGTTGGATAGAGGATAGGATAGGATAGGATAGAGGATAGGATAGGATAGAGGATAGGATAGGGGATTGGATAGGATAGGATAGAGGATAGGATAGGATAGAGGATAGGATAGGATAGAGGATAGGATAGGATAGAGGATAGGATAGGATAGAGGATAGGATAGGATAGAGGATAGGATAGGATAGAGGATAGGATAGGATAGAGGATAGGATAGGATAGAGGATAGGATAGGATAGAGGATAGGATAGGATAGAGGATAGGATAGGATAGAGGATAGGATAGGATAGAGGATAGGATAGGATAGAGGGTAGGATAGGTTAGAGGATAGGATAGGATAGAGGATAGGATAGGATAGAGGATAGGATAGGGGATTTGATAGGATAGAGGATAGGATACAGAATAGGTTAGGATAGAGAATAGGAACGGATAGAGGATAGGATAGGATAGAGGATAGGATAGGATAGAGGATAGGATAGGATAGAGGATAGGATAGGACAGAGGATAGGATAGGATAGAGGATTGGATAGATGATAGGATAGGATAGAGGATATTATAGGATAGAGGATATGATAGGATAGAGGATAGGATAGGATAGAGGATTGGATAGGATAGAGGATAGATGATAGGATAGGATAGAGGATAGGATAGGGGATTTGATAGGATAGAGGATAGGATAGGATAGAGGACAGGATAGGATAGAGGATTGGATAGGATACAGGAAAGGATAGGATTGAGGATAGATGATAGGATAGGATAGAGGATAGGATAGGACAGAGGATAGGATAGACGATAGGATAGGATAGAGGATAGGATAGGATAGAGGATAGGATAGGATAGAGCATAGGATAGGGGATTGGATAGGATAGGATAGATGATAGGCTAGGATAGAGGATAGGATAGAGGATAGGATAGGATAGAGGACAGGATAGGATAGAGGATAGGATAGGATAGAGGATTGGTTAGGATAGAGGATAGATGATAGGATAGGATAGAGGATAGGATAGGGGATTTGATAGGATAGAGGATAGGATCGGATAGAGGATAGGATAGGATAGAGGATAGGATAGGATAGAGGATAGGATAGGATAGAGGATAGGATAGGATAGAGGATAGGATAGACGATAGGATAGGATAGAGGATAGGATAGGATAGAGGATAGGATAGGATAGAGGATAGGATAGAATAGAGGATTGGATAGGATAGAGGATAGATGATAGGATAGGATAGAGGATAGGATAGGGGATTTGATAGGATAGAGGATAGGATAGGACAGAGGATAGGATAGACGATAGGATAGGATAGAGGATAGGATAGGATAGAGGATAGGATAGGATAGAGGATAGGATAGGATAGAGGATTGGTTAGGATAGAGGATAGATGATGGGATAGGATAGAGGATAGGATAGGGGATTTGATAGGATAGAGGATAGGATCGGATAGAGGATAGTATAGGACAGAGGATAGGATAGGGGATTTGATAGGATAGAGGATATGATAGGATAGAAGATAGGATCGGATAGAGGATAGGATAGGATAGAGGATAGGATAGGATAGAGGATAGGATAGGATAGAGGATAGGATAGGATAGAGGATAGGATAGAATAGAGGATTGGATAGGATAGAGGATAGATGATAGGATAGGATAGAGGATAGGATAGGGGATTTGATAGGATAGAGGATAGGATAGGACAGAGGATAGGATAGACGATAGGATAGGATAGAGGATAGGATATAATAGAGGATAGGATAGGATAGAGGATAGGATAGGATATAGGATTGGTTAGGATAGAGGATAGATGATAGGATAGGATAGAGGATAGGATACGGGATTTGATAGGATAGAGGATAGGATCGGATAGAGGATAGTATAGGACAGAGGATAGGATAGGATTTGATAGGATAGAGGATATGATAGGATAGAAGATAGGATCGGATAGAGGATAGGATAGGATAGAGGATTTGATAGGATAGAGGATAGGATAGGATAGAGGATAGGATAGGATAGAAGATAGGATCGGATAGAGGATAGGATAGGATAGAGGATAGAGGATAGGATAGGATAGAGGATAGGATAGGATAGAGGATAGGATAGGATAGAGGATAGGATAGGATAGAGGATAGGGTAGAGGATAGGATAGGATAGAGGATAGGATAGGACAGAGGATAGGATAGACGATAGGATAGGATAGAGGATAGGATAGGATAGAGCATAGGATAGGGGATTGGATAGGATAGGATAGAGGATAGGATAGAGGATAGGATAGGATAGAGAACAGGATAGGATAGAGGATAGGATAGGATAGAGGATTGGATAGGATAGGATAGAGGATAGGATAGGGGATTTGATAGGATAGAGGATAGGATAGGATAGAAGATAGGATAGGATAGAGGATAGGATAGCATAGAGGATTGGATAGGATACAGGATAGGATTGATAATAGGACAGGATAGAGGATAGGATAGGGGATTTGATAGGATAGAGGAAAGGATAGGATAGAGGATAGGATAGGATAGAGGATAGGATAGGATAGAGGATAGGATAGGTTAGAGGTTAGGATAGGATAGAAGATAGGATAGGATAGAGGATTGGATAGGATACAGGATAGGATAGGATAGAGGATAGGATAGGATAGAGGATAGGATAGGATAGAGGATAGGATAGGATAGAGGATAGGATAGGATAGAGGATAGGATAGGATAGAGGATAGGATAGGATAGAGGATAGGATAGGGGATTTGATAGGATAGAGGAAAGGATAGGATAGAGGATAGGATAGGATAGAGAATAGGATAGGATAGAGGATAGGATAGGTTAGAGGTTAGGATAGGATAGAAGATAGGATAGGATAGAGGATTGGATAGGATACAGGATAGGATAGGATAGAGGATAGGATAGGGGATAGGATAGGATAGAGGATAGGATAGGATAGAGGATAGGATAGGATAGAGGATAGGATAGGATAGAGGATAGGATAGGATAGAGGATAGGATAGGATAGAGGATAGGATAGGATAGAGGATAGGATAGGATAGAGGATAGGATAGGATAGAGGATAGGATAGGATAGAGGATAGGGTAGACGATAGGATACTATAGAGGATAGGATAGGATAGAGGATAGGATAGGATAGAGGATTGGATAGAGGATAGGATAGGATAGAGGATAGGATAGACGATAGGAAAGGATAGAGGATAGGATAGGATAGGATAGGATAGAGGATAGGATAGGATAGAGGATAGGATAAGATAGAAGATAGGATAGGATAGAGGATAGGATAGGATAGAGGATTGGATAGATGATAGGATAGGATAGTGGATATTATAGGATAGAGGATATAGGATAGAGGATAGGATAGGATAGAGGATTGGATAGACGATAGGATAGGATAGAGGATAGGATAGGATAGAGGATAGGATAGGATAGAGAATAGGATAGAGGATAGGATAGAGGATAGGATTGGATAGAGGATAGGATAGGATAGAGGATAGGATAGGATAGGATAGAGTATAGGATAGGATAGAGGATAGGATAGGATAGAGGATAGGATAGGATAGAGGATACGATAGGATAGAGGATACGATAGGATAGAGGATAGGATAGACGATAGGAAAGGATAGAGGATAGGATAGGATAGAGGATAGGATAGGATAGAGGATAGGATAGGATAGAGGATAGGATAGGATAGAGGATAGGATAGGATAGGATAGAGTATAGGATAGGATAGAGGATAGGATAGGATAGAGGATAGGATAGGATAGAGGATAGGATAGGATAGAGGATAGGATAGGATAGAGGATAGGATAGACGATAGGAAAGGATAGAGGATAGGATAGGATAGAGGATAGGATAGGATAGAGGATAGGATAGACGATAGGAAAGGATAGAGGATAGGATAGGATAGAGGATAGAATAGGATAGAGGATAGGATAGGAGAGAGGATAGGATAGAGGATAGGATAGAGGATAGGATAGAGGATAGGATAGAGGATAGGATAGGATAGAGGATAGGATAGGATAGAGGATAGGATAGGATAGAGGATAGGATAGGATAGAGGATAGGATAGGATAGAGGATAGGATAGGGGATTTGATAGGATAGAGGATAGAATAGAGGATAGGATAGGATAGAGGATAGGATAGGATAGAGGATAGGATAGGATAGAGGATAGGATAGGATAGGATAGAGGATAGGATAGGACAGAGGATAGGATAGAGGATAGGATAGGATAGAGGATAGGATAGGATAGAGGATAAGATAGGATAGAGCATAGGATAGAGGATAGGATAGGATAGAGGACAGGATAGGATAGAGCATAGGATAGGGGATTGGATAGGATAGGATAGAGGATAGGGTAGGATAGAGGATAGGATAGGACAGAGGATAGGATAGGGGATTTGATAGGATAGAGGATAGATGATAGGATAAGATAGAGGATAGGATAGGGGATTTGATAGGATAGAGGATAGGATAGGATAGAGGACAGGATAGGATAGAGGATTGGATAGGATACAGGAAAGGATAGGATTGAGGATAGATGATAGGATAGGATAGAGGATAGGATAGGACAGAGGATAGGATAGAGGATAGGATAGGATAGAGGATAGGATAGGATAGAGGATAGGATAGGATAGAGGATAGGATAGGATAGAGGATAGGATAGGATAGGGGATAGGATAGGATAGAGCATAGGATAGGGGATTGGATAGGATAGGATAGAGGATAGGCTAGGATAGAGGATAGGATAGAGGATAGGATAGGATAGAGGACAGGATAGGATAGAGGATAGGATAGGATAGAGGATTGGTTAGGATAGAGGATAGATGATAGGATAGGATACAGGATAGGATAGGATTGAGGATAGATGATAGGATAGGATAGAGGATAGGATAGGACAGAGGATAGGATAGAGGATAGGATAGGGGATTGGATAGGATAGGATAGAGGATAGGGTAGGATAGAGGATAGGATAGAGGATAGGATAGGATAGAGGACAGGATAGGATAGAGGATAGGATAGGATAGAGGATTGGATAGGATAGGATAGAGGATAGGATAGGATAGAGGGTAGGATAGGGGATTTGATAGGATAGAGGATAGGATAGGATAGAGGATAGGATAGGACAGAGGATAGGATAGGGGATTTGATAGGATAGAGGATAGGATAGGATAGAGGATAGGATAGACGAAAGGATAGGATATAATAGAGGATAGGATCCGATAGAGGATAGGATAGGGGATTCGTTGGATAGAGGATAGGATAGGATAGGATAGAGGATAGGATAGGATAGAGGATAGGATAGGGGATTGGATAGGATAGGATAGAGGATAGGATAGGATAGAGGATAGGATAGGATAGAGGATAGGATAGGATAGAGGATAGGATAGGATAGAGGATAGGATAGGATAGAGGATAGGATAGGATAGAGCATAGGATAGGGGATTGGATAGGATAGGATAGAGGATAGGCTAGGATAGAGGATAGGATAGAGGATAGGATAGGAATGAGGACGGGATAGGATAGAGGATAGGATAGGATAGAGGATTGGTTAGGATAGAGGATAGATGATAGGATAGGATAGAGGATAGGATAGGGGATTTGATAGGATAGAGGAGAGGATAGGACAGAGGATAGGATAGGGGATTTGATAGGATAGAGGATAGGATAGGATAGAGGACAGGATAGGATAGAGGATTGGATAGGATACAGGAAAGGATAGGATTGAGGATAGATGATAGGATAGGATAGAGGATAGGATAGGACAGAGGATAGGATAGAGGATAGGATAGGATAGAGGATAGGATAGGATAGAGGATAGGATAGGATAGAGGATAGGATAGGATAGAGCATAGGATAGGGGATTGGATAGGATAGGATAGAGGATAGGCTAGGATAGAGGATAGGATAGAGGATAGGATAGGATAGAGGACAGGATAGGATAGAGGATAGGATAGGATAGAGGATTGGTTAGGATAGAGGATAGATGATAGGATAGGATAGAGGATAGGATAGGGGATTTGATAGGATAGAGGAGAGGATAGGACAGAGGATAGGATAGGGGATTTGATAGGATAGAGGATAGGATAGGATAGAAGATAGGATAGGATAGAGGACAGGATAGGATAGAGGATAGGATAGGATAGAGGATTGGTTAGGATAGAGGATAGATGATAGGATAGGATAGAGGATAGGATAGGGGATTTGATAGGATAGAGGATAGGATCGGATAGAGGATAGTATAGGACAGAGGATAGGATAGGGGATTTGATAGGATAGAGGATATGATAGGATAGAAGATAGGATCGGATAGAGGATAGGATAGGATAGAGGATAGGATAGGATAGAGGATAGGATAGGATAGAGGATAGGATAGGATAGAGGATAGGATAGACGATAGGATAGGATAGAGGATAGGATAGGATAGAGGATAGGATAGAATAGAGGATTGGATAGGATAGAGGATAGATGATAGGATAGGATAGAGGATAGTATAGGGGATTTGATAGGATAGAGGATAGGATAGGACAGAGGATAGGATAGACGATAGGGTAGGATAGAGGATAGGATAGGATAGAGGATAGGATAGGATAGAGGATAGGATAGGATAGAGGATAGGATAGGATAGAGGATTGGTTAGGATAGAGGATAGATGATAGGATAGGATAGAGGATAGGATAGGGGATTTGATAGGATAGAGGATAGGATCGGATAGAGGATAGTATAGGACAGAGGATAGGATAGGGGATTTGATAGGATAGAGGATATGATAGGATAGAAGATAGGATCGGATAGAGGATAGGATAGGATAGAGGATAGGATAGGATAGAGGATAGGATAGGATAGAGGATAGGATAGGATAGAGGATAGGATAGACGATAGGATAGGATAGACGATAGGATAGGATAGAGGATAGGATACGATAGAGGATAGGATAGAATAGAGGATTGGATAGGATAGAGGATAGATGATAGGATAGGATAGAGGATAGGATAGGGGATTTGATAGGATAGAGGATAGGATAGGACAGAGGATAGGATAGACGATAGGATAGGATAGAGGATAGGATAGGATAGAGGATAGGATCGGATAGAGGATAGGATAGGATAGAGGATTTGATAGGATAGAGGATAGGATAGGATAGAGGATAGGATAGGACAGAGGATTGGATAGGGGATTTGATAGGATAGAGGATAGGATAGGATAGAAGATAGGATCGGATAGAGGATAGGATAGGATAGAGGATAGGATAGGATAGAGGATAGGATAGGATAGAGGATAGGATATGATAGAGGATAGGATAGGATAGAGGATAGGATAGACGATAGGATAGGATAGAGGATAGGATAGGATAGAGGATAGGATAGGACAGAGGATAGGATAGACGATAGGATAGGATAGAGGATAGGATAGGATAGAGGATAGGATAGGATAGAGCATAGGATAGGGGATTGGATAGGATAGGATAGAGGATAGGGTAGGATAGAGGATAGGATAGAGGATAGGATAGGATAGAGGACAGGATAGGATAGAGGATAGGATAGGATAGAGGATTGGATAGGATAGGATAGAGGATAGGATAGGATAGAGGGTAGGATAGGGGATTTGATAGGATAGAGGATAGGATAGGATAGAGGATAGGATAGGACAGAGGATAGGATAGGGGATTTGATAGGATAGAGGATAGGATAGGATAGAGGATAGGATAGACGAAAGGATAGGATATAATAGAGGATAGGATCCGATAGAGGATAGGATAGGGGATTCGTTGGATAGAGGATAGGATAGGATAGGATAGAGGATAGGATAGGATAGAGGATAGGATAGGGGATTGGATAGGATAGGATAGAGGATAGGATAGGATAGAGGATAGGATAGGATAGAGGATAGGATAGGATAGAGGATAGGATAGGATAGAGGATAGGATAGGATAGAGGATAGGATAGGATAGAGGATAGGATAGGATAGAGGATAGGATAGGATAGAGGATAGGATAGGATAGAGGATAGGATAGGATAGAGGATAGGATAGGATAGAGGATAGGATAGGATAGAGGATAGGATAGGATAGAGGATAGGATAGGATAGAGGGTAGGATAGGTTAGAGGATAGGATAGGATAGAGGATAGGATAGGATAGAGGATAGGATAGGGGATTTGATAGGATAGAGGATAGGATACAGAATAGGTTAGGATAGAGAATAGGAACGGATAGAGGATAGGATAGGATAGAGGATAGGATAGGATAGAGGATAGGATAGGATAGAGGATAGGATAGGACAGAGGATAGGATAGGATAGAGGATTGGATAGATGATAGGATAGGATAGAGGATATTATAGGATAGAGGATATGATAGGATAGAGGATAGGATAGGATAGAGGATTGGATAGGATAGAGGATAGATGATAGGATAGGATAGAGGATAGGATAGGGGATTTGATAGGATAGAGGATAGGATAGGATAGAGGACAGGATAGGATAGAGGATTGGATAGGATACAGGAAAGGATAGGATTGAGGATAGATGATAGGATAGGATAGAGGATAGGATAGGACAGAGGATAGGATAGACGATAGGATAGGATAGAGGATAGGATAGGATAGAGGATAGGATAGGATAGAGCATAGGATAGGGGATTGGATAGGATAGGATAGATGATAGGCTAGGATAGAGGATAGGATAGAGGATAGGATAGGATAGAGGACAGGATAGGATAGAGGATAGGATAGGATAGAGGATTGGTTAGGATAGAGGATAGATGATAGGATAGGATAGAGGATAGGATAGGGGATTTGATAGGATAGAGGATAGGATCGGATAGAGGATAGGATAGGATAAAGGATAGGATAGGATAGAGGATAGGATAGGATAGAGGATAGGATAGGATAGAGGATAGGATAGACGATAGGATAGGATAGAGGATAGGATAGGATAGAGGATAGGATAGGATAGAGGATAGGATAGAATAGAGGATTGGATAGGATAGAGGATAGATGATAGGATAGGATAGAGGATAGGATAGGGGATTTGATAGGATAGAGGATAGGATAGGACAGAGGATAGGATAGACGATAGGATAGGATAGAGGATAGGATAGGATAGAGGATAGGATAGGATAGAGGATAGGATAGGATAGAGGATTGGTTAGGATAGAGGATAGATGATGGGATAGGATAGAGGATAGGATAGGGGATTTGATAGGATAGAGGATAGGATCGGATAGAGGATAGTATAGGACAGAGGATAGGATAGGGGATTTGATAGGATAGAGGATATGATAGGATAGAAGATAGGATCGGATAGAGGATAGGATAGGATAGAGGATAGGATAGGATAGAGGATAGGATAGGATAGAGGATAGGATAGGATAGAGGATAGGATAGAATAGAGGATTGGATAGGATAGAGGATAGATGATAGGATAGGATAGAGGATAGGATAGGGGATTTGATAGGATAGAGGATAGGATAGGACAGAGGATAGGATAGACGATAGGATAGGATAGAGGATAGGATATAATAGAGGATAGGATAGGATAGAGGATAGGATAGGATAGAGGATTGGTTAGGATAGAGGATAGATGATAGGATAGGATAGAGGATAGGATAGGGGATTTGATAGGATAGAGGATAGGATCGGATAGAGGATAGTATAGGACAGAGGATAGGATAGGATTTGATAGGATAGAGGATATGATAGGATAGAAGATAGGATCGGATAGAGGATAGGATAGGATAGAGGATTTGATAGGATAGAGGATAGGATAGGATAGAGGATAGGATAGGATAGAAGATAGGATCGGATAGAGGATAGGATAGGATAGAGGATAGAGGATAGGATAGGATAGAGGATAGGATAGGATAGAGGATAGGATAGGATAGAGGATAGGATAGGATAGAGGATAGGGTAGAGGATAGGATAGGATAGAGGATAGGATAGGACAGAGGATAGGATAGACGATAGGATAGGATAGAGGATAGGATAGGATAGAGCATAGGATAGGGGATTGGATAGGATAGGATAGAGGATAGGATAGAGGATAGGATAGGATAGAGAACAGGATAGGATAGAGGATAGGATAGGATAGAGGATTGGATAGGATAGGATAGAGGATAGGATAGGATAGAGGGTAGGATAGGGGATTTGATAGGATAGAGGATAGGATAGGATAGAGGATAGGATAGGACAGAGGATAGGATAGGGGATTTGATAGGATAGAGGATAGGATAGGATAGAGGATAGGATAGACGAAAGGATAGGATAGGATATAGGATAGGATAGGATAGAGGATAGGATAGGGGATTTGATAGGATAGAGGATAGGATAGGATAGAAGATAGGATAGGATAGAGGATAGGATAGGATAGAGGATAGGATAGGGGATTTGATAGGATAGAGGATAGGATAGGATAGAAGATAGGATAGGATAGAGGATAGGATAGCATAGAGGATTGGATAGGATACAGGATAGGATTGATAATAGGACAGGATAGAGGATAGGATAGGGGATTTGATAGGATAGAGGAAAGGATAGGATAGAGGATAGGATAGGATAGAGGATAGGATAGGATAGAGGATAGGATAGGTTAGAGGTTAGGATAGGATAGAAGATAGGATAGGATAGAGGATTGGATAGGATACAGGATAGGATAGGATAGAGGATAGGATAGGATAGAGGATAGGATAGGATAGAGGATAGGATAGGATAGAGGATAGGATAGGATAGAGGATAGGATAGGATAGAGGATAGGATAGGATAGAGGATAGGATAGGGGATTTGATAGGATAGAGGAAAGGATAGGATAGAGGATAGGATAGGATAGAGAATAGGATAGGATAGAGGATAGGATAGGTTAGAGGTTAGGATAGGATAGAAGATAGGATAGGATAGAGGATTGGATAGGATACAGGATAGGATAGGATAGAGGATAGGATAGGGGATAGGATAGGATAGAGGATAGGATAGGATAGAGGATAGGATAGGATAGAGGATAGGATAGGATAGAGGATAGGATAGGATAGAGGATAGGATAGGATAGAGGATAGGATAGGATAGAGGATAGGATAGGATAGAGGATAGGATAGGATAGAGGATAGGATAGACGATAGGATAGGATAGAGGATAGGATAGGATAGAGGATAGGATAGAATAGAGGATTGGATAGGATAGAGGATAGATGATAGGATAGGATAGAGGATAGGATAGGGGATTTGATAGGATAGAGGATAGGATAGGACAGAGGATAGGATAGACGATAGGGTAGGATAGAGGATAGGATAGGATAGAGGATAGGATAGGATAGAGGATAGGATAGGATAGAGGATAGGATAGGATAGAGGATAGGATAGGATAGAGGATTGGTTAGGATAGAGGATAGATGATAGGGTAGGATAGAGGATAGGATAGGATAGAGCATAGGATAGGGGATTGGATAGGATAGGATAGAGGATAGGATAGAGGATAGGATAGGATAGAGAACAGGATAGGATAGAGGATAGGATAGGATAGAGGATTGGATAGGATAGGATAGAGGATAGGATAGGATAGAGGGTAGGATAGGGGATTTGATAGGATAGAGGATAGGATAGGATAGAGGATAGGATAGGACAGAGGATAGGATAGGGGATTTGATAGGATAGAGGATAGGATAGGATAGAGGATAGGATAGACGAAAGGATAGGATAGGATATAGGATAGGATAGGATAGAGGATAGGATAGGGGATTTGATAGGATAGAGGATAGGATAGGATAGAAGATAGGATAGGATAGAGGATAGGATAGGATAGAGGATAGGATAGGGGATTTGATAGGATAGAGGATAGGATAGGATAGAAGATAGGATAGGATAGAGGATAGGATAGCATAGAGGATTGGATAGGATACAGGATAGGATTGATAATAGGACAGGATAGAGGATAGGATAGGGGATTTGATAGGATAGAGGAAAGGATAGGATAGAGGATAGGATAGGATAGAGGATAGGATAGGATAGAGGATAGGATAGGTTAGAGGTTAGGATAGGATAGAAGATAGGATAGGATAGAGGATTGGATAGGATACAGGATAGGATAGGATAGAGGATAGGATAGGATAGAGGATAGGATAGGATAGAGGATAGGATAGGATAGAGGATAGGATAGGATAGAGGATAGGATAGGGGATTTGATAGGATAGAGGAAAGGATAGGATAGAGGATAGGATAGGATAGAGAATAGGATAGGATAGAGGATAGGATAGGTTAGAGGTTAGGATAGGATAGAAGATAGGATAGGATAGAGGATTGGATAGGATACAGGATAGGATAGGATAGAGGATAGGATAGGGGATAGGATAGGATAGAGGATAGGATAGGATAGAGGATAGGATAGGATAGAGGATAGGATAGGATAGAGGATAGGATAGGATAGAGGATAGGATAGGATAGAGGATAGGATAGGATAGAGGATAGGATAGGATAGAGGATAGGATAGGATAGAGGATAGGATAGGATAGAGGATAGGATAGACGATAGGATAGGATAGAGGATAGGATAGGATAGAGGATAGGATAGAATAGAGGATTGGATAGGATAGAGGATAGATGATAGGATAGGATAGAGGATAGGATAGGGGATTTGATAGGATAGAGGATAGGATAGGACAGAGGATAGGATAGACGATAGGGTAGGATAGAGGATAGGATAGGATAGAGGATAGGATAGGATAGAGGATAGGATAGGATAGAGGATAGGATAGGATAGAGGATTGGTTAGGATAGAGGATAGATGATAGGGTAGGATAGAGGATAGGATAGGGGATTTGATAGGATAGAGGATAGGATCGGATAGAGGATAGTATAGGACAGAGGATAGGATAGGGGATTTGATAGGATAGAGGATATGATAGGATAGAAGATAGGATCGGATAGAGGATAGGATAGGATAGAGGATAGGATAGGATAGAGGATAGGATAGGATAGAGGATAGGATAGGATAGAGGATAGGATAGACGATAGGATAGGATAGAGGATAGGATAGGATAGAGGATAGGATAGAATAGAGGATTGGATAGGATAGAGGATAGATGATAGGATAGGATAGAGGATAGCATAGGGGATTTGATAGGATAGAGGATAGGATAGGACAGAGGATAGGATAGACGATAGGATAGGATAGAGGATAGGATAGGATAGAGGATAGGATAGGATAGAGGATAGGATAGGATAGAGGATTGGTTAGGATAGAGGATAGATGATAGGATAGGATAGAGGATAGGATAGGGGATTTGATAGGATAGAGGATAGGATCGGATAGAGGATAGTATAGGACAGAGGATAGGATAGGATTTGATAGGATAGAGGATATGATAGGATAGAAGATAGGATCGGATAGAGGATAGGATAGGATAGAGGATTTGATAGGATAGAGGATAGGATAGGATAGAGGATAGGATAGGACAGAGGATTGGATAGGGGATTTGATAGGATAGAGGATAGGATAGGATAGAAGATAGGATCGGATAGAGGATAGGATAGGATAGAGGATAGGATAGGATAGAGGATAGGATAGGATAGAGGATAGGATATGATAGAGGATAGGATAGGATAGAGGATAGGATAGACGATAGGATAGGATAGAGGATAGGATAGGATAGAGGATAGGATAGGACAGCGGATAGGATAGACGATAGGATAGGATAGAGGATAGGATAGGATAGAGGATAGGATAGGATAGAGCATAGGATAGGGGATTGGATAGGATAGGATAGAGGATAGGGTAGGATAGAGGATAGGATAGAGGATAGGATAGGATAGAGGACAGGATAGGATGGAGGATAGGATAGGATAGAGGATTGGATAGGATAGGATAGAGGATAGGATAGGATAGAGGGTAGGATAGGGGATTTGATAGGATAGAGGATAGGATAGGATAGAGGATAGGATAGGACAGAGGATAGGATAGGGGATTTGATAGGATAGAGGATAGGATAGGATAGAGGATAGGATAGACGAAAGGATAGGATATAATAGAGGATAGGATCCGATAGAGGATAGGATAGGGGATTCGTTGGATAGAGGATAGGATAGGATAGGATAGAGGATAGGATAGGATAGAGGATAGGATAGGGGATTGGATAGGATAGGATAGAGGATAGGATAGGATAGAGGATAGGATAGGATTGAGGATAGGATAGGATAGAGGATAGGATAGGATCGAGGATGGGATAGGATAGAGGATAGGATAGGATAGAGGATAGGATAGGATAGAGGATAGGATAGGATAGAAGATAGGATAGGATAGAGGATAGGATAGGATAGAGGATAGGATAGGATAGAGGATAGGATAGGATAGAGGATAGGATATTATAGAGGATAGGATAGGGGATTTGATAGGATAGAGGAAAGGATAGGATAGAGGATAGGATAGGATAGAGGATAGGATAGGATAGAGGATAGGATAGGTTAGAGGTTAGGATAGGATAGAAGATAGGATAGGATAGAGGATTGGATAGGATACAGGATAGGATAGGATAGAGGATTGGATAGGATAGAGGATAGATGATAGGATAGGATAGAGGATAGGATAGGGGATTTGATAGGATAGAGGATAGGATAGGATAGAGGACAGGATAGGATAGAGGATTGGATAGGATACAGGAAAGGATAGGATTGAGGATAGATGATAGGATAGGATAGAGGATAGGATAGGACAGAGGATAGGATAGACGATAGGATAGGATAGAGGATAGGATAGGATAGAGGATAGGATAGGATAGAGCATAGGATAGGGGATTGGATAGGATAGGATAGATGATAGGCTAGGATAGAGGATAGGATAGAGGATAGGATAGGATAGAGGACAGGATAGGATAGAGGATAGGATAGGATAGAGGATTGGTTAGGATAGAGGATAGATGATAGGATAGGATAGAGGATAGGATAGGGGATTTGATAGGATACAGGATAGGATCGGATAGAGGATAGTATAGGACAGAGGATAGGATAGGGGATTTGATAGGATAGAGGATATGATAGGATAGAAGATAGGATCGGATAGAGGATAGGATAGGATAGAGGATAGGATAGGATAGAGGATAGGATAGGATAGAGGATAGGATAGGATAGAGGATAGGATAGACGATAGGATAGGATAGAGGATAGGATAGGATAGAGGATAGGATAGAATAGAGGATTGGATAGGATAGAGGATAGATGATAGGATAGGATAGAGGATAGGATAGGGGATTTGATAGGATAGAGGATAGGATAGGACAGAGGATAGGATAGACGATAGGATAGGATAGAGGATAGGATAGGATAGAGGATAGGATAGGATAGAGGATAGGATAGGATAGAGGATTGGTTAGGATAGAGGATAGATGATGGGATAGGATAGAGGATAGGATAGGGGATTTGATAGGATAGAGGATAGGATCGGATAGAGGATAGTATAGGACAGAGGATAGGATAGGGGATTTGATAGGATAGAGGATATGATAGGATAGAAGATAGGATCGGATAGAGGATAGGATAGGATAGAGGATAGGATAGGATAGAGGATAGGATAGGATAGAGGATAGGATAGGATAGAGGATAGGATAGAATAGAGGATTGGATAGGATAGAGGATAGATGATAGGATAGGATAGAGGATAGGATAGGGGATTTGATAGGATAGAGGATAGGATAGGACAGAGGATAGGATAGACGATAGGATAGGATAGAGGATAGGATATAATAGAGGATAGGATAGGATAGAGGATAGGATAGGATAGAGGATTGGTTAGGATAGAGGATAGATGATAGGATAGGATAGAGGATAGGATAGGGGATTTGATAGGATAGAGGATAGGATCGGATAGAGGATAGTATAGGACAGAGGATAGGATAGGATTTGATAGGATAGAGGATATGATAGGATAGAAGATAGGATCGGATAGAGGATAGGATAGGATAGAGGATAGGATAGGATAGAGGATAGGATAGAGGATAGGATAGGATAGAGGATAGGATAGGATAGAGGATAGGATAGGACAGAGGATAGGATAGACGATAGGATAGGATAGAGGATAGGATAGGATAGAGGATAGGATAGGATAGAGCATAGGATAGGGGATTGGATAGGATAGGATAGAGGATAGGGTAGGATAGAGGATAGGATAGAGGATAGGATAGGATAGAGGACAGGATAGGATAGAGGATAGGATAGGATAGAGGATTGGATAGGATAGGATAGAGGATAGGATAGGATAGAGGGTAGGATAGGGGATTTGATAGGATAGAGGATAGGATAGGATAGAGGATAGGATAGGACAGAGGATAGGATAGGGGATTTGATAGGATAGAGGATAGGATAGGATAGAGGATAGGATAGACGAAAGGATAGGATAGGATATAGGATAGGATAGGATAGAGGATAGGATAGGGGATTTGATAGGATAGAGGATAGGATAGGATAGAAGATAGGATAGGATAGAGGATAGGATAGGACAGAGGATAGGATAGGGGATTTGATAGGATAGAGGATAAGATAGGATAGAGGACAGGATAGGATAGAGGATTGGATAGGATACAGGAAAGGATAGGATTGAGGATAGATGATAGGATAGGATAGAGGATAGGATAGGACAGAGGATGGGATGGGATAGAGGATACGATATATTACAGGATAGGATAGGATAGAGGATAGGATAGGATAGAGTATGGGATAGGATTGAGGATAGGATATGATTGAGGATGCGATAGGATAGAGGATAGGATAGCATAGAGGATTGGATAGGATACAGGATAGGATTGAGGATAGGACAGGATAGAGGATAGGATATAATAGAGGATAGGATCCGATAGAGGATAGGATAGGGGATTCGTTGGATAGAGGATAGGATAGGATAGGATAGAGGATAGGATAGGATAGAGGATAGGATAGGGGATTGGATAGGATAGGATAGAGGATAGGATAGGATAGAGGATAGGATAGGATAGAGGATAGGATAGGATAGAGGATAGGATAGGATAGAGGATAGGATAGGATAGAGGATAGGATAGGATAGAGGAAAGGATAGGATAGAGGATAGGATAGGATAGAGGATAGGATAGGATAGAGGATAGGATAGGTTAGAGGTTAGGATAGGATAGAAGATAGGATAGGATAGAGGATTGGATAGGATACAGGATAGGATAGGATAGAGGATAGGATAGGGGATCTGATAGGATAGAAGATAGGATAGGATAGAAGATAGGATAGGATAGAGGATAGGATAGGATAGAGGATAGGATAGGATAGAGGATATGATAGGATAGAGGATAGGGTAGACGATAGGATAGGATAGAGGATAGGATAGGATAGAGGATAGGATAGAGGATAGGATAGAGGATAGGATAGAGGATAGGATAGAGGATAGAGGATAGGATAGAGGATAGGATAGGATAGAGGATAGGATAGGATAGAGGATAGGATAGGATAGAGGATAGGATAGGATAGAGGATAGGATAGGATAGAGGATAGGATAGGATAGAGGATAGGATAGGATAGAGGATAGGATAGGATAGAGGATAGGATAGAGGATAGGATAGGATAGAGGACAGGATAGGATAGAGGATAGGATAGGATAGAGGATTGGTTAGGATAGAGGATAGATGATAGGATAGGATAGAGGATAGGATAGGGGATTTGATAGGATAGAGGATAGGATCGGATAGAGGATAGTATAGGACAGAGGATAGGATAGGGGATTTGATAGGATAGAGGATATGATAGGATAGAAGATAGGATCGGATAGAGGATAGGATAGGATAGAGGATAGGATAGGGGATTTGATAGGATAGAGGATAGGATCGGATAGAGGATAGTATAGGACAGAGGATAGGATAGGATTTGATAGGATAGAGGATATGATAGGATAGAAGATAGGATCGGATAGAGGATAGGATAGGATAGAGGATTTGATAGGATAGAGGATAGGATAGGATAGAGGATAGGATAGGACAGTGGATTGGATAGGGGATTTGATAGGATAGAGGATAGGATAGGATAGAAGATAGGATCGGATAGACGATAGGATAGGATAGAGGATAGGATAGGATAGAGGATAGGATAGGACAGAGGATAGGATAGACGATAGGATAGGATAGAGGATAGGATAGGATAGAGGATAGGATAGGATAGAGCATAGGATAGGGGATTGGATAGGATAGGATAGAGGATAGGGTAGGATAGAGGATAGGATAGAGGATAGGATAGGATAGAGGATAGGATAGGATAGAGGATAGGATAGGATAGAGGATAGGATAGGATAAAGGATTGGTTAGGATAGAGGATAGATGATAGGATAGGATAGAGGATAGGATAGGGGATTTGATAGGATAGAGGATAGGATCGGATAGAGGATAGTATAGGACAGAGGATAGGATAGGATTTGATAGGATAGAGGATATGATAGGATAGAAGATAGGATCGGATAGAGGATAGGATAGGATAGAGGATTTGATAGGATAGAGGATAGGATAGGATAGAGGATAGGATAGGACAGAGGATTGGATAGGGGATTTGATAGGATAGAGGATAGGATAGGATAGAAGATAGGATCGGATAGAGGATAGGATAGGATAGAGGATAGGATAGGATAGAGGATAGGATAGGATAGAGGATAGGATATGATAGAGGATAGGATAGGATAGAGGATAGGATAGACGATAGGATAGGATAGAGGATAGGATAGGATAGAGGATAGGATAGGACAGAGGATAGGATAGACGATAGGATAGGATAGAGGATAGGATAGGATAGAGGATAGGATAGGATAGAGGATAGGATAGGATAGAGCATAGGATAGGGGATTGGATAGGATAGGATAGAGGATAGGGTAGGATAGAGGATAGGATAGAGGATAGGATAGGATAGAGGACAGGATAGGATGGAGGATAGGATAGGATAGAGGATTGGATAGGATAGGATAGAGGATAGGATAGGATAGAGGGTAGGATAGGGGATTTGATAGGATAGAGGATAGGATAGGATAGAGGATAGGATAGGACAGAGGATAGGATAGGGGATTTGATAGGATAGAGGATAGGATAGGATAGAGGATAGGATAGACGAAAGGATAGGATATAATAGAGGATAGGATCCGATAGAGGATAGGATAGGGGATTCGTTGGATAGAGGATAGGATAGGATAGGATAGAGGATAGGATAGGATAGAGGATAGGATAGGGGATTGGATAGGATAGGATAGAGGATAGGATAGGATAGAGGATAGGATAGGATTGAGGATAGGATAGGATAGAGGATAGGATAGGATCGAGGATGGGATAGGATAGAGGATAGGATAGGATAGAGGATAGGATAGGATAGAGGATAGGATAGGATAGAGGATAGGATAGGATAGAGGATAGGATAGGATAGAGGATAGGATAGGATAGAGGATAGGATAGGATAGAGGATAGGATAGGATAGAGGATAGGATATTATAGAGGATAGGATAGGGGATTTGATAGGATAGAGGAAAGGATAGGATAGAGGATAGGATAGGATAGAGGATAGGATAGGATAGAGGATAGGATAGGTTAGAGGTTAGGATAGGATAGAAGATAGGATAGGATAGAGGATTGGATAGGATACAGGATAGGATAGGATAGAGGATTGGATAGGATAGAGGATAGATGATAGGATAGGATAGAGGATAGGATAGGGGATTTGATAGGATAGAGGATAGGATAGGATAGAGGACAGGATAGGATAGAGTATTGGATAGGATACAGGAAAGGATAGGATTGAGGATAGATGATAGGATAGGATAGAGGATAGGATAGGACAGAGGATAGGATAGACGATAGGATAGGATAGAGGATAGGATAGGATAGAGGATAGGATAGGATAGAGCATAGGATAGGGGATTGGATAGGATAGGATAGATGATAGGCTAGGATAGAGGATAGGATAGAGGATAGGATAGGATAGAGGACAGGATAGGATAGAGGATAGGATAGGATAGAGGATTGGTTAGGATAGAGGATAGATGATAGGATAGGATAGAGGATAGGATAGGGGATTTGATAGGATACAGGATAGGATCGGATAGAGGATAGTATAGGACAGAGGATAGGATAGGGGATTTGATAGGATAGAGGATATGATAGGATAGAAGATAGGATCGGATAGAGAATAGGATAGGATAGAGGATAGGATAGGATAGAGGATAGGATAGGATAGAGGATAGGATAGGATAGAGGATAGGATAGACGATAGGATAGGATAGAGGATAGGATAGGATAGAGGATAGGATAGAATAGAGGATTGGATAGGATAGAGGATAGATGATAGGATAGGATAGAGGATAGGATAGGGGATTTGATAGGATAGAGGATAGGATAGGACAGAGGATAGGATAGACGATAGGATAGGATAGAGGATAGGATAGGATAGAGGATAGGATAGGATAGAGGATAGGATAGGATAGAGGATTGGTTAGGATAGAGGATAGATGATGGGATAGGATAGAGGATAGGATAGGGGATTTGATAGGATAGAGGATAGGATCGGATAGAGGATAGTATAGGACAGAGGATAGGATAGGGGATTTGATAGGATAGAGGATATGATAGGATAGAAGATAGGATCGGATAGAGGATAGGATAGGATAGAGGATAGGATAGGATAGAGGATAGGATAGGATAGAGGATAGGATAGGATAGAGGATAGGATAGAATAGAGGATTGGATAGGATAGAGGATAGATGATAGGATAGGATAGAGGATAGGATAGGGGATTTGATAGGATAGAGGATAGGATAGGACAGAGGATAGGATAGACGATAGGATAGGATAGAGGATAGGATATAATAGAGGATAGGATAGGATAGAGGATAGGATAGGATAGAGGATTGGTTAGGATAGAGGATAGATGATAGGATAGGATAGAGGATAGGATAGGGGATTTGATAGGATAGAGGATAGGATCGGATAGAGGATAGTATAGGACAGAGGATGGGATAGGATTTGATAGGATAGAGGATATGATAGGATAGAAGATAGGATCGGATAGAGGATAGGATAGGATAGAGGATAGGATAGGATAGAGGATAGGATAGAGGATAGGATAGGATAGAGGATAGGATAGGATAGAGGATAGGATAGGACAGAGGATAGGATAGACGATAGGATAGGATAGAGGATAGGATAGGATAGAGGATAGGATAGGATAGAGCATAGGATAGGGGATTGGATAGGATAGGATAGAGGATAGGGTAGGATAGAGGATAGGATAGAGGATAGGATAGGATAGAGGACAGGATAGGATAGAGGATAGGATAGGATAGAGGATTGGATAGGATAGGATAGAGGATAGGATAGGATAGAGGGTAGGATAGGGGATTTGATAGGATAGAGGATAGGATAGGATAGAGGATAGGATAGGACAGAGGATAGGATAGGGGATTTGATAGGATAGAGGATAGGATAGGATAGAGGATAGGATAGACGAAAGGATAGGATAGGATATAGGATAGGATAGGATAGAGGATAGGATAGGGGATTTGATAGGATAGAGGATAGGATAGGATAGAAGATAGGATAGGATAGAGGATAGGATAGGACAGAGGATAGGATAGGGGATTTGATAGGATAGAGGATAAGATAGGATAGAGGACAGGATAGGATAGAGGATTGGATAGGATACAGGAAAGGATAGGATTGAGGATAGATGATAGGATAGGATAGAGGATAGGATAGGACAGAGGATGGGATGGGATAGAGGATACGAAATATTACAGGATAGGATAGGATAGAGGATAGGATAGGATAGAGTATGGGATAGGATTGAGGATAGGATAGGATTGAGGATGCGATAGGATAGAGGATAGGATAGCATAGAGGATTGGATAGGATACAGGATAGGATTGAGGATAGGACAGGATAGAGGATAGGATAGGGGATTTGATAGGATAGAGGAAAGGATAGGATAGAGGATAGGATAGGATAGAGGATAGGATAGGATAGAGGATAGGATAGGTTAGAGGTTAGGATAGGATAGAAGATAGGATAGGATAGAGGATTGGATAGGATACAGGATAGGATAGGATAGAGGATAGGATAGGATAGAGGATAGGATAGGATAGAGGATAGGATAGGATAGAGGATAGGATAGGATAAAGGATAGGATAGGATAGAGGATAGGATAGGTTAGAGGTTAGGATAGGATAGAAGATAGGATAGGATAGAGGATTGGATAGGATACAGGATAGGATAGGATAGAGGATAGGATAGGATAGAGGATTGGATAGACGATAGGATAGGATAGAGGATAGGATAGGATAGAGGATAGGATAGGATAGACGATAGGATAGGATAGAGGATAGGATAGGATAGAGGATAGGATAGGATAGAGAATAGGATAGGATAGAGAATAGGATAGAGGATAGGATAGAGGATAGGATTGGATAGAGGATAGGATAGGATAGAGGATTGGATAGGATAGAGGATAGATGATAGGATAGGATAGAGGATAGGATAGGATAGAGGATAGGATAGACGATAGGAGAGGATAGAGGATAGGATAGGATAGAGGATAGGATAGGATAGAGGACAGGATAGGATAGAGGATTGGATAGGATACAGGAAAGGATCGGATTGAGGATAGATGATAGGATAGGATAGAGGATTGGATAGGATACAGGATAGGATGGGATAGAGGATAGGATAGACGATAGGATAGGATAGAGGATAGGATAGGATAGAGGACCGGATAGGATAGAGGATAGGATAGGATAGAGGATAGGATAGGATAGAGGATAGGATAGGATAGAGGATAGGATAGGATAGAGGATAGGATAGACGATAGGATAGGATAGAGGATAGGATAGGATAGAGGATAGGATAGGACAGAGGATAGGATAGACGATAGGATAGGATAGAGGATAGGATAGGATAGAGGATAGGATAGGATAGAGCATAGGATAGGGTATTGGATAGGATAGGATAGAGGATAGGGTAGGATAGAGGATAGGATAGAGGATAGGATAGGATAGAGGACAGGATAGGATAGAGCATAGGATAGGGGATTGGATAGGATAGGATAGAGGATAGGGTAGGATAGAGGATAGGATAGGACAGAGGATAGGATAGGGGATTTGATAGGATAGAGGATAGGATAGGATAGAGGATAGGATAGACGAAAGGATAGGATAGAGGATAGGATAGGATAGAGGATAGGATAGGATAGAGGATAGGATAGGATAGAGGATAGGATAGGGGATTTGATAGGATAGAGGATAGGATAGGATAGAAGATAGGATAGGATAGAGGATAGGATAGGACAGAGGATAGGATAGGGGATTTGATAGGATAGAGGATAGGATAGGATAGAAGATAGGATAGACGATTGGAGAGGATAGAGGATATGATAGGATAGAGGATAGGATAGGATAGAGGATTGGATAGGATAGAGGATATTATAGGATAGAGGATATGATAGGATAGAGGATAGGATAGGATAGAGGATAGGATAGAGGATAGGATAGGATAGAGGACAGGATAGGATAGAGGATAGGATAGGATAGAGGATTGGTTAGGATAGAGGATAGATAATAGGATAGGATAGAGGATAGGATAGGGGATTTGATAGGATAGAGGATAGGATAGGACAGAGGATAGGATAGGGGATTTGATAGGATAGAGGATAGGATCGGATAGAGGATAGTATAGGACAGAGGATAGGATAGGGGATTTGATAGGATAGAGGATATGATAGGATAGAAGATAGGATCGGATAGAGGATAGGATAGGATAGAGGATAGGATAGGGGATTTGATAGGATAGAGGATAGGATCGGATAGAGGATAGTATAGGACAGAGGATAGGATAGGATTTGATAGGATAGAGGATATGATAGGATAGAAGATAGGATCGGATAGAGGATAGGATAGGATAGAGGATTTGATAGGATAGAGGATAGGATAGGATAGAGGATAGGATAGGACAGTGGATTGGATAGGGGATTTGATAGGATAGAGGATAGGATAGGATAGAAGATAGGATCGGATAGACGATAGGATAGGATAGAGGATAGGATAGGATAGAGGATAGGATAGGACAGAGGATAGGATAGACGATAGGATAGGATAGAGGATAGGATAGGATAGAGCATAGGATAGGGGATTGGATAGGATAGGATAGAGGATAGGGTAGGATAGAGGATAGGATAGAGGATAGGATAGGATAGAGGACAGGATAGGATAGAGGATAGGATAGGATAGAGGACAGGATAGGATAGAGGATAGGATAGGATAGAGGATTGGATAGGATAGGATAGAGGATAGGATAGGATAGAGGGTAGGATAGGGGATTTGATAGGATAGAGGATAGGATAGGATAGAGGATAGGATAGGACAGAGGATAGGATAGGGGATTTGATAGGATAGAGGATAGGATAGGATAGAGGATAGGATAGACGAAAGGATAGGATAGAGGATAGGATAGGATAGAGGATAGGATAGGATAGAGGATAGGATAGGGGATTTGATAGGATAGAGGATAGGATAGGATAGAAGATAGGATAGGATAGAGGATAGGATAGGACAGAGGATAGGATAGGGGATTTGATAGGATAGAGGATAAGATAGGATAGAGGACAGGATAGGATAGAGGATTGGATAGGATACAGGAAAGGATAGGATTGAGGATAGATGATAGGATAGGATAGAGGATAGGATAGGACAGAGGATGGGATGGGATAGAGGATACGAAATATTACAGGATAGGATAGGATAGAGGATAGGATAGGATAGAGTATGGGATAGGATTGAGGATAGGATAGGATTGAGGATGCGATAGGATAGAGGATAGGATAGCATAGAGGATTGGATAGGATACAGGATAGGATTGAGGATAGGACAGGATAGAGGATAGGATAGGGGATTTGATAGGATAGAGGAAAGGATAGGATAGAGGATAGGATAGGATAGAGGATAGGATAGGATAGAGGATAGGATAGGTTAGAGGTTAGGATAGGATAGAAGATAGGATAGGATAGAGGATTGGATAGGATACAGGATAGGATAGGATAGAGGATAGGATAGGATAGAGGATAGGATAGGATAGAGGATAGGATAGGATAGAGGATAGGATAGGATAAAGGATAGGATAGGATAGAGGATAGGATAGGTTAGAGGTTAGGATAGGATAGAAGATAGGATAGGATAGAGGATTGGATAGGATACAGGATAGGATAGGATAGAGGATAGGATAGGATAGAGGATTGGATAGACGATAGGATAGGATAGAGGATAGGATAGGATAGAGGATAGGATAGGATAGACGATAGGATAGGATAGAGGATAGGATAGGATAGAGGATAGGATAGGATAGAGAATAGGATAGGATAGAGAATAGGATAGAGGATAGGATAGAGGATAGGATTGGATAGAGGATAGGATAGGATAGAGGATAGGATAGGATAAGGGATAGGATAGGATAGAGGATAGGATAGGATAGAGGATAGGATAGGATAGAGGATAGGATAGGATAGAGGATAGGTTAGGATAGAGGATAGGATAGGATAGAGGATAGGATAGGATAGAGGATAGGATAGGATAGAGGATAGGATAGGATAGAGGATAGGATAGGATAGAGGATAGGATAGGTGATTTGATAGGATAGAGGATAGAATAGGATAGAGGATAGGATAGAGCATAGGATATAGGATAGGGTAGGATAGAGGATAGGATAGAGGATAGGATAGAGGATAGGATAGGATAGAGGATAGGGTAGGGGATTTGATAGGATAGAGGATAGGATAGGATAGAGGATAGGATAGGGGATTTGATAGGATAGAGGATAGAATAGAGGATAGGATAGGATAGAGGATAGGATACAGAATAGGTTAGGATAGAGAATAGGAACGGATAGAGGATAGGATATGATAGAGTATACGATATTATAGAGTATACAATATTATAGAGGGTAGGATAGGATAGAGCATAGGATAGGGGATTGGATAGGATAGGATAGAGGATAGGATAGGATAGAGGATTGGATAGGATAGAGGATAGATGATAGGATAGGATAGAGGATAGGATAGGATAGAGGATAGGATAGACGATAGGAGAGGATAGAGGATAGGATAGGATAGAGGATAGGATAGGATAGAGGACAGGATAGGATAGAGGATTGGATAGGATACAGGAAAGGATCGGATTGAGGATAGATGATAGGATAGGATAGAGGATTGGATAGGATACAGGATAGGATGGGATAGAGGATAGGATAGACGATAGGATAGGATAGAGGATAGGATAGGATAGAGGACCGGATAGGATAGAGGATAGGATAGGATAGAGGCTAGGATAGGATAGAGGATAGGATAGGATAGAGGATAGGATAGGATAGAGGATAGGATAGACGATAGGATAGGATAGAGGATAGGATAGGATAGAGGATAGGATAGGACAGAGGATAGGATAGACGATAGGATAGGATAGAGGATAGGATAGGATAGAGGATAGGATAGGATAGAGCATAGGATAGGGTATTGGATAGGATAGGATAGAGGATAGGGTAGGATAGATAATAGGATAGAGGATAGGATAGGATAGAGGACAGGATAGGATAGAGCATAGGATAGGGGATTGGATAGGATAGGATAGAGGATAGGGTAGGATAGAGGATAGGATAGGACAGAGGATAGGATAGGGGATTTGATAGGATAGAGGATAGGATAGGATAGAGGATAGGATAGACGAAAGGATAGGATAGAGGATAGGATAGGATAGAGGATAGGATAGGATAGAGGATAGGATAGGGGATTTGATAGGATAGAGGATAGGATAGGATAGAAGATAGGATAGGATAGAGGATAGGATAGGACAGAGGATAGGATAGGGGATTTGATAGGATAGAGGATAGGATAGGATAGAAGATAGGATAGACGATTGGAGAGGATAGAGGATATGATAGGATAGAGGATAGGATAGGATAGAGGATTGGATAGGATAGAGGATATTATAGGATAGAGGATATGATAGGATAGAGGATAGGATAGGATAGAGGATAGGATAGAGGATAGGATAGGATAGAGGACAGGATAGGATAGAGGATAGGATAGGATAGAGGATTGGTTAGGATAGAGGATAGATAATAGGATAGGATAGAGGATAGGATAGGGGATTTGATAGGATAGAGGATAGGATAGGACAGAGGATAGGATAGGGGATTTGATAGGATAGAGGATAGGATCGGATAGAGGATAGTATAGGACAGAGGATAGGATAGGGGATTTGATAGGATAGAGGATATGATAGGATAGAAGATAGGATCGGATAGAGGATAGGATAGGATAGAGGATAGGATAGGGGATTTGATAGGATAGAGGATAGGATCGGATAGAGGATAGTATAGGACAGAGGATAGGATAGGATTTGATAGGATAGAGGATATGATAGGATAGAAGATAGGATCGGATAGAGGATAGGATAGGATAGAGGATTTGATAGGATAGAGGATAGGATAGGATAGAGGATAGGATAGGACAGTGGATTGGATAGGGGATTTGATAGGATAGAGGATAGGATAGGATAGAAGATAGGATCGGATAGACGATAGGATAGGATAGAGGATAGGATAGGATAGAGGATAGGATAGGACAGAGGATAGGATAGACGATAGGATAGGATAGAGGATAGGATAGGATAGAGGATAGGATAGGATAGAGCATAGGATAGGGGATTGGATAGGATAGGATAGAGGATAGGGTAGGATAGAGGATAGGATAGAGGATAGGATAGGATAGAGGACAGGATAGGATAGAGGAT
Source organism: Halictus rubicundus (assembly GCF_050948215.1). Taxonomy (NCBI): domain Eukaryota; kingdom Metazoa; phylum Arthropoda; class Insecta; order Hymenoptera; family Halictidae; genus Halictus; species Halictus rubicundus. The sequence goes on from NW_027488936.1 coordinate 78,856, forward strand.
AGGATAGGATAGAGGACAGGATAGGATAGAGGATAGGATAGGATAGAGGATTGGATAGGATAGGATAGAGGATAGGATAGGATAGAGGGTAGGATAGGGGATTTGATAGGATAGAGGATAGGATAGGATAGAGGATAGGATAGGACAGAGGATAGGATAGGGGATTTGATAGGATAGAGGATAGGATGGGATAGAGGATAGGATAGACGAAAGGATAGGATAGAGGATAGGATAGGATAGAGGATAGGATAGGATAGAGGATAGGATAGGGGATTTGATAGGATAGAGGATAGGATAGGATAGAAGATAGGATAGGATAGAGGATAGGATAGGACAGAGGATAGGATAGGGGATTTGATAGGATAGAGGATAAGATAGGATAGAGGACAGGATAGGATAGAGGATTGGATAGGATACAGGAAAGGATAGGATTGAGGATAGATGATAGGATAGGATAGAGGATAGGATAGGACAGAGGATGGGATGGGATAGAGGATACGAAATATTACAGGATAGGATAGGATAGAGGATAGGATAGGATAGAGTATGGGATAGGATAGAGGATAGGATAGGATTGAGGATGCGATAGGATAGAGGATAGGATAGCATAGAGGATTGGATAGGATACAGGATAGGATTGAGGATAGGACAGGATAGAGGATAGGATAGGGGATTTGATAGGATAGAGGAAAGGATAGGATAGAGGATAGGATAGGATAGAGGATAGGATAGGATAGAGGATAGGATAGGTTAGAGGTTAGGATAGGATAGAAGATAGGATAGGATAGAGGATTGGATAGGATACAGGATAGGATAGGATAGAGGATAGGATAGGATAGAGGATAGGATAGGATAGAGGATAGGATAGGATAGAGGATAGGATAGGATAGAGGATAGGATAGGATAGAGGATAGGATAGGATAGAGGATAGGATAGGATAGAGGATAGGATAGGGGATTTGATAGGATAGAGGAAAGGATAGGATAGAGGATAGGATAGGATAAAGGATAGGATAGGATAGAGGATAGGATAGGTTAGAGGTTAGGATAGGATAGAAGATAGGATAGGATAGAGGATTGGATAGGATACAGGATAGGATAGGATAGAGGATAGGATAGGATAGAGGATAGGATAGGATAGAGGATAGGATAGGATAGAGGATAGGATAGGATAGAGGATAGGATAGGATAGAGGATAGGATAGGATAGAGGATAGGATAGGTGATTTGATAGGATAGAGGATAGAATAGGATAGAGGATAGGATAGAGCATAGGATATAGGATAGGGTAGGATAGAGGATAGGATAGAGGATAGGATAGAGGATAGGATAGGATAGAGGATAGGGTAGGGGATTTGATAGGATAGAGGATAGGATAGGATAGAGGATAGGATAGGGGATTTGATAGGATAGAGGATAGAATAGAGGATAGGATAGGATAGAGGATAGGATAGGATAGAGGAGAGGATAGGATAGAGGATTGGATAGGATAGAGGATACGATCTTCTAGAGGATAGGGTAGGATAGAGGAAAGGATAGGATAGTGGAAAGGATAGGATAGAGGATAGGATAGGATAGAGGATAGGATAGACGAAAGGATAGGATAGAGGATAGGATAGGATAGAGGATAGGATAGGATAGAGGATAGGATAGGGGATTTGATAGGATAGAGAATAGGAACGGATAGAGGATAGGATATGATAGAGTATACGATATTATAGAGTATACAATATTATAGAGGGTAGGATAGGATAGAGCATAGGATAGGGGATTGGATAGGATAGGATAGAGGATAGGATAGGATAGAGGATTGGATAGGATAGAGGATAGATGATAGGATAGGATAGAGGATAGGATAGGATAGAGGATAGGATAGACGATAGGAGAGGATAGAGGATAGGATAGGATAGAGGATAGGATAGGATAGAGGACAGGATAGGATAGAGGATTGGATAGGATACAGGAAAGGATCGGATTGAGGATAGATGATAGGATAGGATAGAGGATTGGATAGGATACAGGATAGGATGGGATAGAGGATAGGATAGACGATAGGATAGGATAGAGGATAGGATAGGATAGAGGACCGGATAGGATAGAGGATAGGATAGGATAGAGGATAGGATAGGATAGAGGATAGGATAGGATAGAGGATAGGATAGGATAGAGGATAGGATAGACGATAGGATAGGATAGAGGATAGGATAGGATAGAGGATAGGATAGGACAGAGGATAGGATAGACGATAGGATAGGATAGAGGATAGGATAGGATAGAGGATAGGATAGGATAGAGCATAGGATAGGGTATTGGATAGGATAGGATAGAGGATAGGGTAGGATAGAGGATAGGATAGAGGATAGGATAGGATAGAGGACAGGATAGGATAGAGCATAGGATAGGGGATTGGATAGGATAGGATAGAGGATAGGGTAGGATAGAGGATAGGATAGGACAGAGGATAGGATAGGGGATTTGATAGGATAGAGGATAGGATAGGATAGAGGATAGGATAGACGAAAGGATAGGATAGAGGATAGGATAGGATAGAGGACAGGATAGGATAGAGGATAGGATAGGATAGAGGACAGGATAGGATAGAGGATAGGATAGGATAGAGGATTGGATAGGATAGGATAGAGGATAGGATAGGATAGAGGGTAGGATAGGGGATTTGATAGGATAGAGGATAGGATAGGATAGAGGATAGGATAGGACAGAGGATAGGATAGGGGATTTGATAGGATAGAGGATAGGATAGGATAGAGGATAGGATAGACGAAAGGATAGGATAGAGGATAGGATAGGATAGAGGATAGGATAGGATAGAGGATAGGATAGGGGATTTGATAGGATAGAGGATAGGATAGGATAGAGGATAGGATAGGATAGAGCATAGGATAGGGGATTGGATAGGATAGGATAGAGGATAGGGTAGGATAGAGGATAGGATAGAGGATAGGATAGGATAGAGGACAGGATAGGATAGAGGATAGGATAGGATAGAGGACAGGATAGGATAGAGGATAGGATAGGCTAGAGGATTGGATAGGATAGGATAGAGGATAGGATAGGATAGAGGGTAGGATAGGGGATTTGATAGGATAGAGGATAGGATAGGATAGAGGATAGGATAGGACAGAGGATAGGATAGGGGATTTGATAGGATAGAGGATAGGATGGGATAGAGGATAGGATAGACGAAAGGATAGGATAGAGGATAGGATAGGATAGAGGATAGGATAGGATAGAGGATAGGATAGGGGATTTGATAGGATAGAGGATAGGATAGGATAGAAGATAGGATAGGATAGAGGATAGGATAGGACAGAGGATAGGATAGGGGATTTGATAGGATATAGGATAAGATAGGATAGAGGACAGGATAGGATAGAGGATTGGATAGGATACAGGAAAGGATAGGATTGAGGATAGATGATAGGATAGGATAGAGGATAGGATAGGACAGAGGATGGGATGGGATAGAGGATACGAAATATTACAGGATAGGATAGGATAGAGGATAGGATAGGATAGAGTATGGGATAGGATAGAGGATAGGATAGGATTGAGGATGCGATAGGATAGAGGATAGGATAGCATAGAGGATTGGATAGGATACAGGATAGGATTGAGGATAGGACAGGATAGAGGATAGGATAGGGGATTTGATAGGATAGAGGAAAGGATAGGATAGAGGATAGGATAGGATAGAGGATAGGATAGGATAGAGGATAGGATAGGTTAGAGGTTAGGATAGGATAGAAGATAGGATAGGATAGAGGATTGGATAGGATACAGGATAGGATAGGATAGAGGATAGGATAGGATAGAGGATAGGATAGGATAGAGGATAGGATAGGATAGAGGATAGGATAGGATAGAGGATAGGATAGGATAGAGGATAGGATAGGATAGAGGATAGGATAGGATAGAGGATAGGATAGGGGATTTGATAGGATAGAGGAAAGGATAGGATAGAGGATAGGATAGGATAAAGGATAGGATAGGATAGAGGATAGGATAGGTTAGAGGTTAGGATAGGATAGAAGATAGGATAGGATAGAGGATTGGATAGGATACAGGATAGGATAGGATAGAGGATAGGATAGGATAGAGGATTGGATAGACGATAGGATAGGATAGAGGATAGGATAGGATAGAGGATAGGATAGGATAGACGATAGGATAGGATAGAGGATAGGATAGGATAGAGGATAGGATAGGATAGAGAATAGGATAGGATAGAGAATAGGATAGAGGATAGGATAGAGGATAGGATTGGATAGAGGATAGGATAGGATAGAGGATAGGATAGGATAAGGGATAGGATAGGATAGAGGATAGGATAGGATAGAGGATAGGATAGGATAGAGGATAGGATAGGATAGAGGATAGGATAGGATAGAGGATAGGATAGGATAGAGGATAGGATAGGATAGAGGATAGGATAGGATAGAGGATAGGATAGGATAGAGGATAGGATAGGATAGAGGATAGGATAGGTGATTTGATAGGATAGAGGATAGAATAGGATAGAGGATAGGATAGAGCATAGGATATAGGATAGGGTAGGATAGAGGATAGGATAGAGGATAGGATAGAGGATAGGATAGGATAGAGGATAGGGTAGGGGATTTGATAGGATAGAGGATAGGATAGGATAGAGGATAGGATAGGGGATTTGATAGGATAGAGGATAGAATAGAGGATAGGATAGGATAGAGGATAGGATAGGATAGAGGAGAGGATAGGATAGAGGATTGGATAGGATAGAGGATACGATCTTCTAGAGGATAGGGTAGGATAGAGGAAAGGATAGGATAGTGGAAAGGATAGGATAGAGGATAGGATAGGATAGAGGATAGGATAGACGAAAGGATAGGATAGAGGATAGGATAGGATAGAGGATAGGATAGGATAGAGGATAGGATAGGGGATTTGATAGGATAGAGAATAGGAACGGATAGAGGATAGGATATGATAGAGTATACGATATTATAGAGTATACAATATTATAGAGGGTAGGATAGGATAGAGCATAGGATAGGGGATTGGATAGGATAGGATAGAGGATAGGATAGGATAGAGGATTGGATAGGATAGAGGATAGATGATAGGATAGGATAGAGGATAGGATAGGATAGAGGATAGGATAGACGATAGGAGAGGATAGAGGATAGGATAGGATAGAGGATAGGATAGGATAGAGGACAGGATAGGATAGAGGATTGGATAGGATACAGGAAAGGATCGGATTGAGGATAGATGATAGGATAGGATAGAGGATTGGATAGGATACAGGATAGGATGGGATAGAGGATAGGATAGACGATAGGATAGGATAGAGGATAGGATAGGATAGAGGACCGGATAGGATAGAGGATAGGATAGGATAGAGGATAGGATAGGATAGAGGATAGGATAGGATAGAGGATAGGATAGGATAGAGGATAGGATAGACGATAGGATAGGATAGAGGATAGGATAGGATAGAGGATAGGATAGGACAGAGGATAGGATAGACGATAGGATAGGATAGAGGATAGGATAGGATAGAGGATAGGATAGGATAGAGCATAGGATAGGGTATTGGATAGGATAGGATAGAGGATAGGGTAGGATAGAGGATAGGATAGAGGATAGGATAGGATAGAGGACAGGATAGGATAGAGCATAGGATAGGGGATTGGATAGGATAGGATAGAGGATAGGGTAGGATAGAGGATAGGATAGGACAGAGGATAGGATAGGGGATTTGATAGGATAGAGGATAGGATAGGATAGAGGATAGGATAGACGAAAGGATAGGATAGAGGATAGGATAGGATAGAGGATAGGATAGGATAGAGGATAGGATAGGGGATTTGATAGGATAGAGGATAGGATAGGATAGAAGATAGGATAGGATAGAGGATAGGATAGGACAGAGGATAGGATAGGGGATTTGATAGGATAGAGGATAGGATAGGATAGAAGATAGGATAGACGATTGGAGAGGATAGAGGATATGATAGGATAGAGGATAGGATAGGATAGAGGATTGGATAGGATAGAGGATATTATAGGATAGAGGATATGATAGGATAGAGGATAGGATAGGATAGAGGATAGGATAGAGGATAGGATAGGATAGAGGACAGGATAGGATAGAGGATAGGATAGGATAGAGGATTGGTTAGGATAGAGGATAGATAATAGGATAGGATAGAGGATAGGATAGGGGATTTGATAGGATAGAGGATAGGATAGGACAGAGGATAGGATAGGGGATTTGATAGGATAGAGGATAGGATAGGATAGAGGATAGGATAGGATAGAGGATAGGATAGACGATAGGATAGGATAGAGGATTGGATAGGATACAGGAAAGGATAGGATTGAGGATAGATGATAGGATAGGATAGAGGATAGGATAGGACAGAGGATAGGATAGGATAGAGCATAGGATAGGGGATTGGATAGGATAGGATAGATGATAGGCTAGGATAGAGGATAGGATAGAGGATAGGATAGGATAGAGGACAGGATAGGATAGAGGATAGGATAGGATAGAGGATTGGTTAGGATAGAGGATAGATGATAGGATAGGATAGAGGATAGGATAGGGGATTTGATAGGATAGAGGATAGGATCGGATAGAGCATAGTATAGGACAGAGGATAGGATAGGGGATTTGATAGGATAGATGATATGATAGGATAGAAGATAGGACGGATAGAGGATAGGATAGGATAGAGGATTTGATAGGATAGAGGTTAGGATAGGATAGAGGATAGGATAGGACAGAGGATAGGATAGACGATAGGATAGGATAGAGGATAGGATAGGATAGAGGATAGGATAGGATAGAGCATAGGATAGGGGATTGGATAGGATAGGATAGAGGATAGGGTAGGATAGAGGATAGGATAGAGGATAGGATAGGATAGAGGACAGGATAGGATAGAGGATAGGATAGGATAGAGGACAGGATAGGATAGAGGATAGGATAGGATAGAGGATTGGATAGGATAGGATAGAGGATAGGATAGGATAGAGGGTAGGATAGGGGATTTGATAGGATAGAGGATAGGATAGGATAGAGGATAGGATAGGACAGAGGATAGGATAGGGGATTTGATAGGATAGAGGATAGGATAGGATAGAGGATAGGATAGACGAAAGGATAGGATAGAGGATAGGATAGGATAGAGGATAGGATAGGATAGAGGATAGGATAGGGGATTTGATAGGATAGAGGATAGGATAGGATAGAAGATAGGATAGGATAGAGGATAGGATAGGACAGAGGATAGGATAGGGGATTTGATAGGATAGAGGATAAGATAGGATAGAGGACAGGATAGGATAGAGGATTGGATAGGATACAGGAAAGGATAGGATTGAGGATAGATGATAGGATAGGATAGAGGATAGGATAGGACAGAGGATGGGATGGGATAGAGGATACGAAATATTACAGGATAGGATAGGATAGAGGATAGGATAGGATAGAGTATGGGATAGGATTGAGGATAGGATAGGATTGAGGATGCGATAGGATAGAGGATAGGATAGCATAGAGGATTGGATAGGATACAGGATAGGATTGAGGATAGGACAGGATAGAGGATAGGATAGGGGATTTGATAGGATAGAGGAAAGGATAGGATAGAGGATAGGATAGGATAGAGGATAGGATAGGATAGAGGATAGGATAGGTTAGAGGTTAGGATAGGATAGAAGATAGGATAGGATAGAGGATTGGATAGGATACAGGATAGGATAGGATAGAGGATAGGATAGGATAGAGGATAGGATAGGATAGAGGATAGGATAGGATAGAGGATAGGATAGGATAGAGGATAGGATAGGATAGAGGATAGGATAGGATAGAGGATAGGATAGGATAGAGGATAGGATAGGGGATTTGATAGGATAGAGGAAAGGATAGGATAGAGGATAGGATAGGATAAAGGATAGGATAGGATAGAGGATAGGATAGGTTAGAGGTTAGGATAGGATAGAAGATAGGATAGGATAGAGGATTGGATAGGATACAGGATAGGATAGGATAGAGGATAGGATAGGATAGAGGATTGGATAGACGATAGGATAGGATAGAGGATAGGATAGGATAGAGGATAGGATAGGATAGACGATAGGATAGGATAGAGGATAGGATAGGATAGAGGATAGGATAGGATAGAGAATAGGATAGGATAGAGAATAGGATAGAGGATAGGATAGAGGATAGGATTGGATAGAGGATAGGATAGGATAGAGGATAGGATAGGATAAGGGATAGGATAGGATAGAGGATAGGATAGGATAGAGGATAGGATAGGATAGAGGATAGGATAGGATAGAGGATAGGATAGGATAGAGGATAGGATAGGATAGAGGATAGGATAGGATAGAGGATAGGATAGGATAGAGGATAGGATAGGATAGAGGATAGGATAGGATAGAGGATAGGATAGGATAGAGGATAGGATAGGTGATTTGATAGGATAGAGGATAGAATAGGATAGAGGATAGGATAGAGCATAGGATATAGGATAGGGTAGGATAGAGGATAGGATAGAGGATAGGATAGAGGATAGGATAGGATAGAGGATAGGGTAGGGGATTTGATAGGATAGAGGATAGGATAGGATAGAGGATAGGATAGGGGATTTGATAGGATAGAGGATAGAATAGAGGATAGGATAGGATAGAGGATAGGATACAGAATAGGTTAGGATAGAGAATAGGAACGGATAGAGGATAGGATATGATAGAGTATACGATATTATAGAGTATACAATATTATAGAGGGTAGGATAGGATAGAGCATAGGATAGGGGATTGGATAGGATAGGATAGAGGATAGGATAGGATAGAGGATTGGATAGGATAGAGGATAGATGATAGGATAGGATAGAGGATAGGATAGGATAGAGGATAGGATAGACGATAGGAGAGGATAGAGGATAGGATAGGATAGAGGATAGGATAGGATAGAGGACAGGATAGGATAGAGGATTGGATAGGATACAGGAAAGGATCGGATTGAGGATAGATGATAGGATAGGATAGAGGATTGGATAGGATACAGGATAGGATGGGATAGAGGATAGGAAAGACGATAGGATAGGATAGAGGATAGGATAGGATAGAGGACCGGATAGGATAGAGGATAGGATAGGATAGAGGATAGGATAGGATAGAGGATAGGATAGGATAGAGGATAGGATAGGATAGGATAGAGGATAGGATAGACGATAGGATAGGATAGAGGATAGGATAGGATAGAGGATAGGATAGGACAGAGGATAGGATAGACGATAGGATAGGATAGAGGATAGGATAGGATAGAGGATAGGATAGGATAGAGCATAGGATAGGGTATTGGATAGGATAGGATAGAGGATAGGGTAGGATAGAGGATAGGATAGAGGATAGGATAGGATAGAGGACAGGATAGGATAGAGCATAGGATAGGGGATTGGATAGGATAGGATAGAGGATAGGGTAGGATAGAGGATAGGATAGGACAGAGGATAGGATAGGGGATTTGATAGGATAGAGGATAGGATAGGATAGAGGATAGGATAGACGAAAGGATAGGATAGAGGATAGGATAGGATAGAGGATAGGATAGGATAGAGGATAGGATAGGGGATTTGATAGGATAGAGGATAGGATAGGATAGAAGATAGGATAGGATAGAGGATAGGATAGGACAGAGGATAGGATAGGGGATTTGATAGGATAGAGGATAGGATAGGATAGAAGATAGGATAGACGATTGGAGAGGATAGAGGATATGATAGGATAGAGGATAGGATAGGATAGAGGATTGGATAGGATAGAGGATATTATAGGATAGAGGATATGATAGGATAGAGGATAGGATAGGATAGAGGATAGGATAGAGGATAGGATAGGATAGAGGACAGGATAGGATAGAGGATAGGATAGGATAGAGGATTGGTTAGGATAGAGGATAGATAATAGGATAGGATAGAGGATAGGATAGGGGATTTGATAGGATAGAGGATAGGATAGGACAGAGGATAGGATAGGGGATTTGATAGGATAGAGGATAGGATAGGATAGAGGATAGGATAGGATAGAGGATAGGATAGACGATAGGATAGGATAGAGGATTGGATAGGATACAGGAAAGGATAGGATTGAGGATAGATGATAGGATAGGATAGAGGATAGGATAGGACAGAGGATAGGATAGACGATAGGATAGGATAGAGGATAGGATAGGATAGAGCATAGGATAGGGGATTGGATAGGATAGGATAGATGATAGGCTAGGATAGAGGATAGGATAGAGGATAGGATAGGATAGAGGACAGGATAGGATAGAGGATAGGATAGGATAGAGGATTGGTTAGGATAGAGGATAGATGATAGGATAGGATAGAGGATAGGATAGGGGATTTGATAGGATAGAGGATAGGATCGGATAGAGCATAGTATAGGACAGAGGATAGGATAGGGGATTTGATAGGATAGAGGATATGATAGGATAGAAGATAGGACGGATAGAGGATAGGATAGGATAGAGGATTTGATAGGATAGAGGATAGGATAGGATAGAGGATAGGATAGGACAGAGGATAGGATAGACGATAGGATAGGATAGAGGATAGGATAGGATAGAGGATAGGATAGGATAGAGCATAGGATAGGGGATTGGATAGGATAGGATAGAGGATAGGGTAGGGTTGAGGATAGGATAGAGGATAGGATAGGATAGAGGACAGGATAGGATAGAGGATAGGATAGGATAGAGGACAGGGTAGGATAGAGGATAGGATAGGATAGAGGATTGGATAGGATAGGATAGAGGATAGGATAGGATAGAGGGTAGGATAGGGGATTTGATAGGATAGAGGATAGGATAGGATAGAGGATAGGATAGGACAGAGGATAGGATAGGGGATTTGATAGGATAGAGGATAGGATAGGATAGAGGATAGGATAGACGAAAGGATAGGATAGAGGATAGGATAGGATAGAGGATAGGATAGGATAGAGGATAGGATAGGGGATTTGATAGGATAGAGGATAGGATAGGATAGAAGATAGGATAGGATAGAGGATAGGATAGGACAGAGGATAGGATAGGGGATTTGATAGGATAGAGGATAAGATAGGATAGAGGACAGGATAGGATAGAGGATTGGATAGGATACAGGAAAGGATAGGATTGAGGATAGATGATAGGATAGGATAGAGGATAGGATAGGACAGAGGATGGGATGGGATAGAGGATACGAAATATTACAGGATAGGATAGGATAGAGGATAGGATAGGATAGAGTATGGGATAGGATTGAGGATAGGATAGGATTGAGGATGCGATAGGATAGAGGATAGGATAGCATAGAGGATTGGATAGGATACAGGATAGGATTGAGGATAGGACAGGATAGAGGATAGGATAGGGGATTTGATAGGATAGAGGAAAGGATAGGATAGAGGATAGGATAGGATAGAGGATAGGATAGGATAGAGGATAGGATAGGTTAGAGGTTAGGATAGGATAGAGGATAGGATAGGATAGAGGATAGGATAGGATAGAGGATAGGATAGGATAGAGGATAGGATAGGATAGAGGATAGGATAGGGGATTTGATAGGATAGAGGAAAGGATAGGATAGAGGATAGGATAGGATAAAGGATAGGATAGGATAGAGGATAGGATAGGTTAGAGGTTAGGATAGGATAGAAGATAGGATAGGATAGAGGATTGGATAGGATACAGGATAGGATAGGATAGAGGATAGGATAGGATAGAGGATTGGATAGACGATAGGATAGGATAGAGGATAGGATAGGATAGAGGATAGGATAGGATAGACGATAGGATAGGATAGAGGATAGGATAGGATAGAGGATAGGATAGGATAGAGAATAGGATAGGATAGAGAATAGGATAGAGGATAGGATAGAGGATAGGATTGGATAGAGGATAGGATAGGATAGAGGATAGGATAGGATAAGGGATAGGATAGGATAGAGGATAGGATAGGATAGAGGATAGGATAGGATAGAGGATAGGATAGGATAGAGGATAGGATAGGATAGAGGATAGGATAGGATAGAGGATAGGATAGGATAGAGGATAGGATAGGATAGAGGATAGGATAGGATAGAGGATAGGATAGGTGATTTGATAGGATAGAGGATAGAATAGGATAGAGGATAGGATAGAGCATAGGATATAGGATAGGGTAGGATAGAGGATAGGATAGAGGATAGGATAGAGGATAGGATAGGATAGAGGATAGGGTAGGGGATTTGATAGGATAGAGGATAGGATAGGATAGAGGATAGGATAGGGGATTTGATAGGATAGAGGATAGAATAGAGGATAGGATAGGATAGAGGATAGGATACAGAATAGGTTAGGATAGAGAATAGGAACGGATAGAGGATAGGATATGATAGAGTATACGATATTATAGAGTATACAATATTATAGAGGGTAGGATAGGATAGAGCATAGGATAGGGGATTGGATAGGATAGGATAGAGGATAGGATAGAATAGAGGATTGGATAGGATAGAGGATAGATGATAGGATAGGATAGAGGATAGGATAGGATAGAGGATAGGATAGACGATAGGAGAGGATAGAGGATAGGATAGGATAGAGGATAGGATAGGATAGAGGACAGGATAGGATAGAGGATTGGATAGGATACAGGAAAGGATCGGATTGAGGATAGATGATAGGATAGGATAGAGGATTGGATAGGATACAGGATAGGATGGGATAGAGGATAGGATAGACGATAGGATAGGATAGAGGATAGGATAGGATAGAGGACCGGATAGGATAGAGGATAGGATAGGATAGAGGATAGGATAGGATAGAGGATAGGATAGGATAGAGGATAGGATAGGATAGAGGATAGGATAGACGATAGGATAGGATAGAGGATAGGATAGGATAGAGGATAGGATAGGACAGAGGATAGGATAGACGATAGGATAGGATAGAGGATAGGATAGGATAGAGGATAGGATAGGATAGAGCATAGGATAGGGTATTGGATAGGATAGGATAGAGGATAGGGTAGGATAGAGGATAGGATAGAGGATAGGATAGGATAGAGGACAGGATAGGATAGAGCATAGGATAGGGGATTGGATAGGATAGGATAGAGGATAGGGTAGGATAGAGGATAGGATAGGACAGAGGATAGGATAGGGGATTTGATAGGATAGAGGATAGGATAGGATAGAGGATAGGATAGACGAAAGGATAGGATAGAGGATAGGATAGGATAGAGGATAGGATAGGATAGAGGATAGGATAGGGGATTTGATAGGATAGAGGATAGGATAGGATAGAAGATAGGATAGGATAGAGGATTGGATAGGATAGAGGATATTATAGGATAGAGGATATGATAGGATAGAGGATAGGATAGGATAGGGGATAGGATAGAGGATAGGATAGGATAGAGGACAGGATAGGATAGAGGATAGGATAGGATAGAGGATTGGTTAGGATAGAGGATAGATAATAGGATAGGATAGAGGATAGGATAGGGGATTTGATAGGATAGAGGATAGGATAGGACAGAGGATAGGATAGGGGATTTGATAGGATAGAGGATAGGATAGGATAGAGGATAGGATAGGATAGAGGATAGGATAGACGATAGGATAGGATAGAGGATTGGATAGGATACAGGAAAGGATAGGATTGAGGATAGATGATAGGATAGGATAGAGGATAGGATAGGACAGAGGATAGGATAGACGATAGGATAGGATAGAGGATAGGATAGGATAGAGGATAGGATAGGATAGAGCATAGGATAGGGGATTGGATAGGATAGGATAGATGATAGGCTAGGATAGAGGATAGGATAGAGGATAGGATAGGATAGAGGACAGGATAGGATAGAGGATAGGATAGGATAGAGGATTGGTTAGGATAGATGATAGATGATAGGATAGGATAGAGGATAGGATAGGGGATTTGATAGGATAGAGGATAGGATCGGATAGAGCATAGTATAGGACAGAGGATAGGATAGGGGATTTGATAGGATAGAGGATATGATAGGATAGAAGATAGGACGGATAGAGGATAGGATAGGATAGAGGATTTGATAGGATAGAGGATAGGATAGGATAGAGGATAGGATAGGACAGAGGATTGGATAGGGGATTTGATAGGATAGAGGATAGGATAGAGGATAGGATAGGATAGAGGATAGGATAGGACAGAGGATAGGATAGGATAGAGGATAGGATAGGATAGAGGATAGGATAGGATAGAGGATAGGATAGGATAGAGGATAGGATAGGATAGAGGATAGGATAGGAAAGAGGATAGGATAGGATAGAGGATAGGATAGGATAGAGGATAGGATAGGATAGATGATAGGATAGGATAGAGGATAGGATAGGATAGAGGATAGGATAGGATAGAGGATAGGATAGGATAGAGGATAGGATAGGATAGAGGATAGGATAGGATAGAGGATAGGATAGGATAGAGGATAGGATAGGATAGAGGATAGGATAAGATAGAAGATAGGATAGGATAGAGGATAGGATAGGATAGAGGATTGGATAGATGATAGGATAGGATAGTGGATATTATAGGATAGAGGATATGATAGGATAGAGGATAGGATAGGATAGAGGATTGGATAGACGATAGGATAGGATAGAGGATAGGATAGGATAGACGATAGGATAGGATAGAGGATAGGATAGGATAGAGGATAGGATAGGATAGAGGATAGGATAGGATAGAGGATAGGATAGGATAGAGGATAGGATAGGATAGAGGATAGGATAGGGGATTTGATAGGATAGAGGATAGAATAGGATAGAGGATAGGATAGAGCATAGGATATAGGATAGGGTAGGATAGAGGATAGGATAGGATAGAGGATAGGGTAGGGGATTTGATAGGATAGAGGATAGGATAGGATAGAGGATAGGATAGGGGATTTGATAGGATAGAGGATAGAATAGAGGATAGGATAGGATAGAGGATAGGATAGGGGATTTGATAGGATAGAGGATAGAATAGAGGATAGGATAGGATAGAGGATAGGATACAGAATAGGTTAGGATAGAGAATAGGAACGGATAGAGGATAGGATATGATATAGTATACGATATTATAGAGTATACAATATTATAGAGGGTAGGATAGGATAGAGCATAGGATAGGGGATTGGATAGGATAGGATAGAGGATAGGATAGGATAGAGGATTGGATAGGATAGAGGATAGAGGATAGGATAGGATAGAGGATTTGATAGGATAGAGGATAGGATAGGATAGAGGATAGGATAGGACAGAGGATTGGATAGGGGATTTGATAGGATAGAGGATAGGATAGGATAGAAGATAGGATCGGATAGAGGATAGGATAGGATAGAGGATAGGATAGGATAGAGGATAGGATAGGATAGAGGATAGGATAGGAAAGAGGATAGGATAGGATAGAGGATAGGGTAGGATAGAGGATAGGATAGGATAGGGGATTGGATAGGATAGGATAGAGGATAGGGTAGGATAGAGGATAGGATAGAGGATAGGATAGGATAGAGGACAGGATAGGATAGAGGATAGGATAGGATAGAGGACAGGGTAGGATAGAGGATAGGATAGGATAGAGGATTGGATAGGATAGGATAGAGGATAGGATAGGATAGAGGGTAGGATAGGGGATTTGATAGGATAGAGGATAGGATAGGATAGAGGATAGGATAGGACAGAGGATAGGATAGGGGATTTGATAGGATAGAGGATAGGATAGGATAGAGGATAGGATAGACGAAAGGATAGGATAGAGGATAGGATAGGATAGAGGATAGGATAGGGGATTTGATAGGATAGAGGATAGGATAGGATAGAAGATAGGATAGGATAGAGGATAGGATAGGACAGAGGATAGGATAGGGGATTTGATAGGATAGAGGATAAGATAGGATAGAGGACAGGATAGGATAGAGGATTGGATAGGATACAGGAAAGGATAGGATTGAGGATAGATGATAGGATAGGATAGAGGATAGGATAGGACAGAGGATGGGATGGGATAGAGGATACGAAATATTACAGGATAGGATAGGATAGAGGATAGGATAGGATAGAGTATGGGATAGGATTGAGGATAGGATAGGATTGAGGATGCGATAGGATAGAGGATAGGATAGCATAGAGGATTGGATAGGATACAGGATAGGATTGAGGATAGGACAGGATAGAGGATAGGATAGGGGATTTGATAGGATAGAGGAAAGGATAGGATAGAGGATAGGATAGGATAGAGGATAGGATAGGATAGAGGATAGGATAGGTTAGAGGTTAGGATAGGATAGAGGATAGGATAGGATAGAGGATAGGATAGGATAGAGGATAGGATAGGATAGAGGATAGGATAGGGGATTTGATAGGATAGAGGATAGAATAGGATAGAGGATAGGATAGAGCATAGGATATAGGATAGGGTAGGATAGAGGATAGGATAGAGGATAGGATAGAGGATAGGATAGGATAGAGGATAGGATAGAGGATAGGATAGGATAGAGGACAGGATAGGATAGAGCATAGGATAGGGGATTGGATAGGATAGGATAGAGGATAGGGTAGGATAGAGGATAGGATAGGACAGAGGATAGGATAGGGGATTTGATAGGATAGAGGATAGGATAGGATAGAGGATAGGATAGACGAAAGGATAGGATAGAGGATAGGATAGGATAGAGGATAGGATAGGATAGAGGATAGGATAGGGGATTTGATAGGATAGAGGATAGGATAGGATAGAAGATAGGATAGGATAGAGGATAGGATAGGACAGAGGATAGGATAGGGGATTTGATAGGATAGAGGATAGGATAGGATAGAAGATAGGATAGACGATTGGAGAGGATAGAGGATATGATAGGATAGAGGATAGGATAGGATAGAGGATTGGATAGGATAGAGGATATTATAGGATAGAGGATATGATAGGATAGAGGATAGGATAGGATAGGGGATAGGATAGAGGATAGGATAGGATAGAGGACAGGATAGGATAGAGGATAGGATAGGATAGAGGATTGGTTAGGATAGAGGATAGATAATAGGATAGGATAGAGGATAGGATAGGGGATTTGATAGGATAGAGGATAGGATAGGACAGAGGATAGGATAGGGGATTTGATAGGATAGAGGATAGGATAGGATAGAGGATAGGATAGGATAGAGGATAGGATAGACGATAGGATAGGATAGAGGATTGGATAGGATACAGGAAAGGATAGGATTGAGGATAGATGATAGGATAGGATAGAGGATAGGATAGGACAGAGGATAGGATAGACGATAGGATAGGATAGAGGATAGGATAGGATAGAGGATAGGATAGGATAGAGCATAGGATAGGGGATTGGATAGGATAGGATAGATGATAGGCTAGGATAGAGGATAGGATAGAGGATAGGATAGGATAGAGGACAGGATAGGATAGAGGATAGGATAGGATAGAGGATTGGTTAGGATAGAGGATAGATGATAGGATAGGATAGAGGATAGGATAGGGGATTTGATAGGATAGAGGATAGGATCGGATAGAGCATAGTATAGGACAGAGGATAGGATAGGGGATTTGATAGGATAGAGGATATGATAGGATAGAAGATAGGACGGATAGAGGATAGGATAGGATAGAGGATTTGATAGGATAGAGGATAGGATAGGATAGAGGATAGGATAGGACAGAGGATTGGATAGGGGATTTGATAGGATAGAGGATAGGATAGAGGATAGGATAGGATAGAGGATAGGATAGGACAGAGGATAGGATAGGATAGAGGATAGGATAGGATAGAGGATAGGATAGGATAGAGGATAGGATAGGATAGAGGATAGGATAGGATAGAGGATAGGATAGGAAAGAGGATAGGATAGGATAGAGGATAGGATAGGATAGAGGATAGGATAGGATAGATGATAGGATAGGATAGAGGATAGGATAGGATAGAGGATAGGATAGGATAGAGGATAGGATAGGATAGAGGATAGGATAGGATAGAGGATAGGATAGGATAGAGGATAGGATAGGATAGAGGATAGGATAAGATAGAAGATAGGATAGGATAGAGGATAGGATAGGATAGAGGATTGGATAGATGATAGGATAGGATAGTGGATATTATAGGATAGAGGATATGATAGGATAGAGGATAGGATAGGATAGAGGATTGGATAGACGATAGGATAGGATAGAGGATAGGATAGGATAGACGATAGGATAGGATAGAGGATAGGATAGGATAGAGGATAGGATAGGATAGAGGATAGGATAGGATAGAGGATAGGATAGGATAGAGGATAGGATAGGATAGAGGATAGGATAGGGGATTTGATAGGATAGAGGATAGAATAGGATAGAGGATAGGATAGAGCATAGGATATAGGATAGGGTAGGATAGAGGATAGGATAGAGGATAGGATAGAGGATAGGATAGGATAGAGGATAGGGTAGGGGATTTGATAGGATAGAGGATAGGATAGGATAGAGGATAGGATAGGGGATTTGATAGGATAGAGGATAGAATAGAGGATAGGATAGGATAGAGGATAGGATAGGGGATTTGATAGGATAGAGGATAGAATAGAGGATAGGATAGGATAGAGGATAGGATACAGAATAGGTTAGGATAGAGAATAGGAACGGATAGAGGATAGGATATGATATAGTATACGATATTATAGAGTATACAATATTATAGAGGGTAGGATAGGACAGAGGATAGGATAGGATAGAGGATAGGATAGGATAGAGGATAGGATAGGATAGAGGATAGGATAGGATAGAGGATAGGATAGGATAGAGGATAGGATAGGAAAGAGGATAGGATAGGATAGAGGATAGGATAGGATAGAGGATAGGATAGGATAGATGATAGGATAGGATAGAGGATAGGATAGGATAGAGGATAGGATAGGATAGAGGATAGGATAGGATAGAGGATAGGATAGGATAGAGGATAGGATAGGATAGAGGATAGGATAGGATAGAGGATAGGATAAGATAGAAGATAGGATAGGATAGAGGATAGGATAGGATAGAGGATTGGATAGATGATAGGATAGGATAGTGGATATTATAGGATAGAGGATATGATAGGATAGAGGATAGGATAGGATAGAGGATTGGATAGACGATAGGATAGGATAGAGGATAGGATAGGATAGACGATAGGATAGGATAGAGGATAGGATAGGATAGAGGATAGGATAGGATAGAGGATAGGATAGGATAGAGGATAGGATAGGATAGAGGATAGGATAGGATAGAGGATAGGATAGGGGATTTGATAGGATAGAGGATAGAATAGGATAGAGGATAGGATAGAGCATAGGATATAGGATAGGGTAGGATAGAGGATAGGATAGAGGATAGGATAGAGGATAGGATAGGATAGAGGATAGGGTAGGGGATTTGATAGGATAGAGGATAGGATAGGATAGAGGATAGGATAGGGGATTTGATAGGATAGAGGATAGAATAGAGGATAGGATAGGATAGAGGATAGGATAGGGGATTTGATAGGATAGAGGATAGAATAGAGGATAGGATAGGATAGAGGATAGGATACAGAATAGGTTAGGATAGAGAATAGGAACGGATAGAGGATAGGATATGATATAGTATACGATATTATAGAGTATACAATATTATAGAGGGTAGGATAGGATAGAGCATAGGATAGGGGATTGGATAGGATAGGATAGAGGATAGGATAGGATAGAGGATTGGATAGGATAGAGGATAGAGGATAGGATAGGATAGAGGATTTGATAGGATAGAGGATAGGATAGGATAGAGGATAGGATAGGACAGAGGATTGGATAGGGGATTTGATAGGATAGAGGATAGGATAGGATAGAAGATAGGATCGGATAGAGGATAGGATAGGATAGAGGATAGGATAGGATAGAGGATAGGATAGGATAGAGGATAGGATAGGAAAGAGGATAGGATAGGATAGAGGATAGGATAGACGATAGGATAGGATAGAGGATAGGATAGGATAGAGGATAGGATAGGATAGAGGATAGGATAGGACAGAGGATAGGATAGACGATAGGATAGGATAGAGGATAGGATAGGATAGAGGATAGGATAGGATAGAGCATAGGATAGGGGATTGGATAGGATAGGATAGAGGATAGGGTAGGATAGAGGATAGGATAGAGGATAGGATAGGATAGAGGACAGGATAGGATAGAGGATAGGATAGGATAGAGGATTCGATAGGATAGGATAGAGGATAGGATAGGATAGAAGATAGGATAGGATAGAGGATAGGATAGGACAGAGGATAGGATAGGGGATTTGATAGGTTAGAGGATAGGATAGGATAGAGGACAGGATAGGATAGAGGATTGGATAGGATAGAGGATAGATGATAGGATAGGATAGAGGATAGGATAGGGGATTTGATAGGATAGAGGATAGGATAGGACAGAGGATAGGATAGGGGATTTGATAGGATAGAGGATAGGATAGGATAGAAGATAGGATCCGATAGAGGATAGGATAGGGGATTCGTTGGATAGAGGATAGGATAGGATAGAGGTTAGGATAGGATAGAGGATAGGATAGGATAGAGGATAGGATAGGATAGAGGATAGGATAGGATAGAGGATAGGATAGGGGATTTGATAGGATAGAGGAAAGGATAGGATAGAGGATAGGATAGGATAGAGGATAGGATAGGATAGAGGATAGGATAGGATAGAGGATAGGATAGGATAGAGGATAGGATAGGATAGAGGATAGGATAGGATAGAGGATAGGATAGGATAGAGGATAGGATAGGATAGAGGATAGGATAGGATAGAGGATAGGATAGGATAGAGGATAGGATAGGATAGAGGATAGGATAGGATAGAGGATAGGATAGGATAGAGGATAGGATAGGATAGAGGATAGGATAGGATAGAGGATAGGATAGGATAGAGGATAGGATAGGATAGAGGATAGGATAGGATAGAGGATAGGATAGGATAGAGGATAGGATAGGATAGAGGATAGGATAGGATAGAGGATAGGATAGGATAGAGGATAGGATAGGATAGAGGATAGGATAGGATAGAGGATAGGATAGGATAGAGGATAGGATAGGATAGAGGATAGGATAGGATAGAGGATAGGATAGGATAGAGGATAGGATAGGATAGAGGATAGGATAGGATAGAGGATAGGATAGGATAGAGGGTAGGATAGGTTAGAGGATAGGATAGGATAGAGGATAGGATAGGATAGAGGATAGGATAGGGGATTTGATAGGATAGAGGATAGGATACAGAATAGGTTAGGATAGAGAATAGGAACGGATAGAGGATAGGATAGGATAGAGGATAGGATAGGATAGAGGATAGGATAGGATAGAGGATAGGATAGGACAGAGGATAGGATAGGATAGAGGATTGGATAGATGATAGGATAGGATAGAGGATATTATAGGATAGAGGATATGATAGGATAGAGGATAGGATAGGATAGAGGATAGGATAGGATAGAGGATAGGATAGGATAGAGGATAGGATAGGATAGAGGATAGGATAGGATAGAGGATAGGAGGGGATAGAGGATAGGATAGGATAGAGGATAGGATAGGATAGAGGATAGGATAGGATAGAGGATAGGATAGGATAGAGGATAGGATAGGATAGAGGATAGGATAGGATAGAGGATAGGATAGGATAGAGGATAGGATAGGATGGAGGATAGGATAGGATAGAGGATAGGATAGGATAGAGGATAGGATAGGATAGAGGATAGGATAGGATAGAGGATAGGATAGGATAGAGGATAGGATAGGATAGAGGATAGAATAGGATAGAGGATAGGATAGGATAGAGGATAGGATAGGGGATTTGATAGGATAGAGGAAAGGATAGGATAGAGGATAGGATAGGATAGAGGATAGGATAGGATAGAGGATAGGATTGGTTAGAGGTTAGGATAGGATAGAGGATTGGATAGGATACAGGATAGGATAGGATAGAGGATATTATAGGATAGAGGATATGATAGGATAGAGGATAGGATAGGATAGAGGATAGGATAGGATAGAGGATAGGATAGGATAGAGGATAGGATAGGATAGAGGATAGGAGGGGATAGAGGATAGGATAGGATAGAGGATAGGATAGGATAGAGAATAGGATAGGATAGAGGATAGGATAGGATAGAGGATAGGATAGGATAGAGGATAGGATAGGATAGAGGATAGGATAGGATAGAGGATAGGATAGGATAGAGGATAGGATAGGATAGGATAGAGGATAGGATAGGATAGGATAGAGGATAGGATAGGATAGAGGATAGGATAGGATAGAGGATAGGATAGGATAGAGGATAGGATAGGATAGAGGATAGGATAGGATAGAGGATAGGATAGGATAGAGGATAGGATAGGATAGAGGATAGGATAGGATAGAGGATAGGATAGGATAGAGGATAGGATAGGATAGAGGATAGGATTGGTTAGAGGTTAGGATAGGATAGAGGATTGGATAGGATACAGGATAGGATAGGATAGAGGATAGGATAGGGGATTTGATAGGATAGAGGATAGGATAGGATAGAAGATAGGATACGATAGGATAGAGAATAGGATAGGATAGAGGATAGGATAGGATAGAGGATAGGATAGGATAGAGGATAGGGTAGACGATAGGATACTATAGAGGATAGGATAGGACAGAGGATAGGATAGGATAGAGGATTGGATAGATGATAGGATAGGATAGAGGATATTATAGGATAGAGGATATGATAGGATAGAGGATAGGATAGGATAGAGGATAGGATAGGATAGAGGACAGGATAGGATAGAGGATAGGATAGGATAGAGCATAGGATAGGATAGAGCATAGGATAGGATAGAGGATAGGATAGGATAGGGGATAGGATAGACGATAGGAAAGGATAGAGGATAGGATAGGATAGGATAGAGGATAGGATAGGATAGGATAGAGGATAGGATAAGATAGAAGATAGGATAGGATAGAGGATAGGATAGGATAGAGGATTGGATAGATGATAGGTTAGGATAGTGGATATTATAGGATAGAGAATATAGGATAGAGGATAGGATAGGATAGAGGATTGGATAGACGATAGGATAGGATAGAGGATAGGATAGGATAGAGGATAGGATAGGATAGAGAATAGGATAGAGGATAGGATAGAGGATAGGATTGGATAGGATAGAGTATAGGATAGGATAGAGGATAGGATAGGATAGAGGATAGGATAGGATAGAGGATAGGATAGACGATAGGAAAGGATAGAGGATAGGATAGGATAGAGGATAGGATAGGATAGAGGATAGGATAGGATAGAGGATAGGATAGACGGTAGGAAAGGATAGAGGATAGGATAGGATAGAGGATAGAAGATAGAATAGGATAGAGGATAGGATAGGATAGAGGATAGGATAGAGGATAGGATAGAGTATAGGATAGGATAGAGGATAGGATAGGATAGAGGATAGGATAGGATAGAGGATAGGATAGGATAGAGGATAGGATAGGATAGAGGATAGGATAGGATAGAGGATAGGATAGGATAGAGGATAGGATAGGATAGAGGATAGGATAGGATAGAGGATAGGATAGGATAGAGGATAGGATAGGATAGAGGATAGGATAGGATAAAGGATAGGATAGGATAGAGGATAGGATAGGATAGAGGATAGGATAGGATAGAGGATAGGATAGGATAGAGGATAGGATAGGATAGAGGATAGGATAGGATAGAGGATAGGATAGGATAGAGGATAGGATAGGATAGAGGATAGGATAGGATAGAGGATAGGATAGGATAGAGGATAGGATAGGATAGAGGATAGGATAGGATAGAAGATAGGATAGGATAGAGGATAGGATATGACAGAGGATAGGATAGGGGATTTGATAGGATAGAGGATAGGATAGGATAGAAGATAGGATAGGATAGAGGATAGGATAGGATAGGATAGAGGATAGGATAGGATAGAGTATAGAATAGGATAGATGATATTATAGGATAGGGGATAGGATAGAATAGAGGATAGGATAGGATAGAGGATAGGATAGTATAGGGGATAGGATAGGATAGAGGATAGGATAGGATGGAGTATAGAATAGGATAGAGGATAGGATAGGATAGAGGATAGGATAGGATAGAGGATAGGATAGGATAGTGGATAGGATAGGATAGAGGATAGGATAGGATAGAGGATAGGATAGGATAGAGGATAGGATAGGATAGAGGATAGGATAGGATAGAGGATAGGATAGGATAGAGGATAGGATAGGATAGAGGATAGGATAGGATAGAGGATAGGATAGAGGATAGGATAGGATAGAGGATAGGATAGGGGATTGGATAGGATACAGCATAGGATAAGATAGAGGATATGTTAGGATAGAGGATAGGATAGGATAGGATAGAGGATAGGATAGGATAGAGGATTGGATAGTATAGAGGATAGGATAGGATAGAGGATAGGATAGGATAGAGGATTGGATAGGATAGAGAAAAGGATAGGATTGAGGATAGGATAGATTATATTAAAGGAAAGAGGATAGGATATGATAGAGGATATGATATTATAGAGGATGGGATAGGATAGAGGATACGATATTATAGTGGATAGGATAGGATAGAGGATAGGATTGAGGATAGGATAGGATTGAGGATAGGATAGGATAGAGGATAGGATTGAGGATAGATTATAGGATAGAGGATAGGATAGGATAGAGGATACGATAGGATAGAAGATAGGATAGGACAGAGGATAGGATAGGATAGAGGATAGGATAGGATAGAGGATACGATAGGATAGGATAGAGGATAGGATAGGATAGAGGATCGGATAGGATAGTGGATAGAGTAGGATTGAGGATAGGATAGGATAGAGGATAGGATAGAGGATAGGATAGATTATATTAAAGGAAAGAGGATAGGATATGATAGAGGATATGATATTATAGAGGATGGGATAGGATAGAGGATACGATATTATAGTGGATAGGATAGGATAGAGGATAGGATTGAGGATAGGATAGGATTGAGGATAGGATAGGATAGAGGATAGGATTGAGGATAGATTATAGGATAGAGGATAGGATAGGATAGAGGATACGATAGGATAGAAGATAGGATAGGACAGAGGATAGGATAGGATAGAGGATAGGATAGGATAGAGGATACGATAGGATAGGATAGAGGATAGGATAGGATAGAGGATAGGATAGGATAGAGGATAGGATAGGATAGAGGATAGGATAGGATAGAGGATAGGATAGAGGATAGGATAGGATAGAGGATAGGATAGGGGATTGGATAGGATACAGCATAGGATAAGATAGAGGATATGTTAGGATAGAGGATAGGATAGGATAGGATAGAGGATAGGATAGGATAGAGGATTGGATAGTATAGAGGATAGGATAGGATAGAGGATAGGATAGGATAGAGGATTGGATAGGATAGAGAAAAGGATAGGATTGAGGATAGGATAGATTATATTAAAGGAAAGAGGATAGGATATGATAGAGGATATGATATTATAGAGGATGGGATAGGATAGAGGATACGATATTATAGTGGATAGGATAGGATAGAGGATAGGATTGAGGATAGGATAGGATTGAGGATAGGATAGGATAGAGGATAGGATTGAGGATAGATTATAGGATAGAGGATAGGATAGGATAGAGGATACGATAGGATAGAAGATAGGATAGGACAGAGGATAGGATAGGATAGAGGATAGGATAGGATAGAGGATACGATAGGATAGGATAGAGGATAGGATAGGATAGAGGATCGGATAGGATAGTGGATAGAGTAGGATTGAGGATAGGATAGGATAGAGGATAGGATACGATAGAGTATAAGACATGGGATTGAATAGGATAGAGGATTGGATACGATAGAGGATAGGATATAAGATAGGATAGGATAGAGGATACGATTTTATAGAGGACAGGATAGCATAGAGGATAGGATTGAGGATAGATTATAGGATAGAGGATAGGATAGGATAGAGGATACGATAGGATACTGGATAGGATAGGATAGAGGATAGGATAGGATAGAGGATACGATATTATAGTGGATAGGATAGGATAGAGGATAAGATTGAGGATAGGATAGGATAGAGGATAGGATTGAGGATAGATTATAGGATAGAGGATAGGATAGGATAGAGGATACGATAGGATAGAAGATAGGATAGGACAGAGGATAGGATAGGATAGAGGATACGATAGGATAGAAGATAGGATAGGACAGAGGATAGGATAGGATAGAGGATAGGATAGGATAGAGGATACGATAGGATAGGATAGAGGATAGGATAGGATAGAGGATCGGATAGGATAGTGGATAGAGTAGGATTGAGGATAGGATAGGATAGAGGATAGGATACGATAGAGTATAGGACATAGGATTGAATAGGATACAGGCTAGGATAGGATAGAGGATAGGATAGGATAGAATATAGGATAGGATAGAGGATATTATAGCTTAGAGGATAGGATAGGATAGAGGATAGGATAGAGGATAGGATAGGATAGAGGACAGGATAGGGGATTCGATGGGATAGAGGATAGGATAGGATAGAGGATAGGATAGGATAGGGGATAGGATAGGATAGGATGGATGATAGGATAGGATAGAGGGTAGGATAGGATTGAGGATAGGATAGGGGATTGGATAGGATACAGCATAGGATAGGATAGAGGATAGGATAGGATAGAGGATAGGATAGGATAGAGGATGGGGGCGAACCCCCGTTGCGACGCCTCTGACGCGAGCGGGGACGCCCTTGATGATCTCGAGGCGGGGGATCGGATATCCCCTTACACTCTGTCACCAACGGCGTCCCCGGAGGCCGCCGGGCATCACGGGCGAGGGCCCGGATGCTCATCGGGCGGCCTAACAGGGGGGGAAGGCGCCACGTCGTCCGTTGCGTGGTGCCTTCGGATAGAGTAGGTACGGGAGGGGGCCGCGTCGCCCCCCCCCCCCGGGTGGTATGCTAAGGCGGGGGCACACCGGATTGACATGCGCGCGCAGAGCACGGGTGCCCCCAGGAGTCTAGGGACGGACGGGGAGGAGTTAGTGGGTATACTTGGCGTTGCACCAACCAGCCGAGGAGTCCCACATAACCCGGACCATCCCCCCCCCCCGGGGGGGTTCGGGTATCCGTAACGAGATTACCTCCTCGAAAAAAAAAAAAAAAAATAGGATAGGATAGAGGATAGGATAGGATAGAGGATAGGATAGGATAGAGGATAGGATAGGATAGAGGATAGGATAGGATAGAGGATAGGATAGGATAGAGGATAGGATAGGATAGAGGATAGGATAGGATAGGATAGAGGATAGGATAGGATAGAGGATAGGATAGGATAGAGAATAGGATAGGATAGAGGATAGGATAGGATAGAGGATAGGATAGGATAGAGGATAGGATAGGATAGAGGATAGGATAGGATAGAGGATAGGATAGGATAGAGGATAGGATAGGATAGAGGATAGGATAGGATAGGATAGAGGATAGGATAGGATAGAGGATAGGATAGGATAGAGAATAGGATAGGATAGAGGATAGGATAGGATAGAGGATAGGATAGGATAGAGGATAGGATAGGATAGAGGATAAAATAGGATAGAGGATAGGATAGGATAGAGGATAGGATAGGATAGAGGATAGGATAGGATAGAGGATAGGATAGGATAGAGGATAGGATAGGATAGTGGATAGGATAGGATAGAGGATAGGATAGGATAGAGGATAGGACAGGATAGAGGATAGGATAGGATAGAGGATAGGATGGGATAGAGGATAGGATAGAGGATAGGATAGAGGATAGGATAGGATAGAGGATAGGATAGGATAGAGGAAAGGATAGGATAGAGGATAGGACAGGATAGAGGATTGGATAGGATAGAGGATAGGATAGAGGATAGGATAGGATAGAGGATAGGATAGGATAGAGGATAGGATAGGATAGAGGATGTGATAGGATAGAGGATAGGATAGGATAGAGAATAGGATAGGATATATGATATTATCGGATAGACGATAGGATACTATAGAGGATACGATATTATAGAGGAAAGGATAGGATAGAGGATAGGATAATGGATGGGATAGGATAGAGGATAGGATAGGATAGAGGATAGGATAGGATAGGGAATAGCATAGGATAGATGATATTATAGGATAGACGATAGGATAGGATAGATGATACGATAATATAGAGGATAGGATAGGGGATTTGATAGGATAGAGGATAGGATAGGATAGAGGATAGGATAGGTTAGAGGACAGGATAGGATAGTGGATAATACAGGATGGATGATAGGATAGAGGATAGGATAGGGGATAGGATAGGATACAGCTTAGGATAGGATAGGGGATAGGATAGGATAGAGGATAGAATAGAGTGTAGGATAGGATAGAGGATAGGATAGAGTATAGGATAGGATAGAGGACAGGATAGGGGATTCGATGGGATACAGGATAGGATAGGATAGAGGATAGTATAGGATAGAGGATAGCATAGGTGATTGGATAGGATACAGCTTAGGATAGGATAGGGGATAGGATAGGATAGAGGATAGAATAGGATAGAGGATAGGATAGGATAGAGGATAGGATAGGGGATGGGATAGGATAGAGGATAGGATAGGATTGAGGATAGGATAGGATAGGGGATAGGATTGGCGATTGGATAGGATAGATGACAGAGGATAGGATAGGATAGAGGATATTGTAGGATAGAGGATAGGATAGGATTGAGGATAGGATAGGGGATTGGATAGGATAGAGCATAGGATAGGATAGAGGATAGGATAGGATAGATGCTGGCATAGGATAGAGGATAGGATAGGATAGAGAATTGGATAGG
Source organism: Halictus rubicundus (assembly GCF_050948215.1). NCBI lineage: Eukaryota > Metazoa > Arthropoda > Insecta > Hymenoptera > Halictidae > Halictus > Halictus rubicundus. The sequence goes on from NW_027488936.1 coordinate 107,804, forward strand.
ATATATGATATTATCGTATAGAGGATAGGATAGGATAGTGGATACGATATTATAGAGGATAGGATAGGATAGAGGATATGATATTATAGAGGATAGGATAGGATAGAGGATAGAATAGGGGATGGGATAGGATAGATGATAGGATAGGATAGAGGATAGGATAGGGGATTTGATAGGATAGAGGATAGGATAGGGGATGGGATAGGATAGAGGATAGGATAGGATTGAGGATAGGATAGGGTAGAGGATAGGATAGGCGATTGGATAGGATAGATGACAGAGGATAGGATAGGATAGGATAGAGGATATTGTAGGATAGAGGATAGGATAGGATAGAGGATAGGATAGGATAGAGGATAGGATAGGATAGAGGATAGGATAGGATAGAGGATAGGATAGGATAGAGGATAGAATAGGATAGAGGATAGGATAGGATAGAGGATAGGATAGGGGATTTGATAGGATAGAGGAAAGGATAGGATAGAGGATAGGATAGGATAGAGGATAGGATAGGATAGAGGATAGGATTGGTTAGAGGTTAGGATAGGATAGAGGATTGGATAGGATACAGGATAGGATAGGATAGAGGATAGGATAGGGGATTTGATAGGATAGAGGATAGGATAGGATAGAAGATAGGATACGATAGGATAGAGAATAGGATAGGATAGAGGATAGGATAGGATAGAGGATAGGATAGGATAGAGGATAGGATAGGATAGGATAGAGGATAGGATAGGATAGAGGATAGGATAGGATAGAGGATAGGATAGGATAGAGGATAGGATAGGATAGAGGATAGGATAGGATAGAGGATAGGATAGGATAGAGGATAGGATAGGATAGAGGATAGGATAGGATAGAGGATAGGATTGGTTAGAGGTTAGGATAGGATAGAGGATTGGATAGGATACAGGATAGGATAGGATAGAGGATAGGATAGGGGATTTGATAGGATAGAGGATAGGATAGGATAGAAGATAGGATACGATAGGATAGAGAATAGGATAGGATAGAGGATAGGATAGGATAGAGGATAGGATAGGATAGAGGATAGGGTAGACGATAGGATACTATAGAGGATAGGATAGGACAGAGGATAGGATAGGATAGAGGATTGGATAGATGATAGGATAGGATAGAGGATATTATAGGATAGAGGATATGATAGGATAGAGGATAGGATAGGATAGAGGATAGGATAGGATAGAGGACAGGATAGGATAGAGGATAGGATAGGATAGAGCATAGGATAGGATAGAGCATAGGATAGGATAGAGGATAGGATAGGATAGGGGATAGGATAGACGATAGGAAAGGATAGAGGATAGGATAGGATAGGATAGAGGATAGGATAGGATAGGATAGAGGATAGGATAAGATAGAAGATAGGATAGGATAGAGGATAGGATAGGATAGAGGATTGGATAGATGATAGGTTAGGATAGTGGATATTATAGGATAGAGAATATAGGATAGAGGATAGGATAGGATAGAGGATTGGATAGACGATAGGATAGGATAGAGGATAGGATAGGATAGAGGATAGGATAGGATAGAGAATAGGATAGAGGATAGGATAGAGGATAGGATTGGATAGGATAGAGTATAGGATAGGATAGAGGATAGGATAGGATAGAGGATAGGATAGGATAGAGGATAGGATAGGATAGAGGATAGGATAGACGATAGGAAAGGATAGAGGATAGGATAGGATAGAGGATAGGATAGGATAGAGGATAGGATAGGATAGAGGATAGGATAGACGGTAGGAAAGGATAGAGGATAGGATAGGATAGAGGATAGAAGATAGAATAGGATAGAGGATAGGATAGGATAGAGGATAGGATAGAGGATAGGATAGAGTATAGGATAGGATAGAGGATAGGATAGGATAGAGGATAGGATAGGATAGAGGATAGGATAGGATAGAGGATAGGATAGGATAGAGGATAGGATAGGATAGAGGATAGGATAGGATAGAGGATAGGATAGGATAGAGGATAGGATAGGATAGAGGATAGGATAGGATAGAGGATAGGATAGGATAAAGGATAGGATAGGATAGAGGATAGGATAGGATAGAGGATAGGATAGGATAGAGGATAGGATAGGATAGAGGATAGGATAGGATAGAGGATAGGATAGGATAGAGGATAGGATAGGATAGAGGATAGGATAGGATAGAGGATAGGATAGGATAGAGGATAGGATAGGATAGAGGATAGGATAGGATAGAGGATAGGATAGGATAGAGGATAGGATAGGATAGAAGATAGGATAGGATAGAGGATAGGATATGACAGAGGATAGGATAGGGGATTTGATAGGATAGAGGATAGGATAGGATAGAAGATAGGATAGGATAGAGGATAGGATAGGATAGGATAGAGGATAGGATAGGATAGAGTATAGAATAGGATAGATGATATTATAGGATAGGGGATAGGATAGAATAGAGGATAGGATAGGATAGAGGATAGGATAGTATAGGGGATAGGATAGGATAGAGGATAGGATAGGATGGAGTATAGAATAGGATAGAGGATAGGATAGGATAGAGGATAGGATAGGATAGAGGATAGGATAGGATAGTGGATAGGATAGGATAGAGGATAGGATAGGATAGAGGATAGGATAGGATAGAGGATAGGATAGGATAGAGGATAGGATAGGATAGAGGATAGGATAGGATAGAGGATAGGATAGGATAGAGGATAGGATAGGATAGAGGATAGGATAGAGGATAGGATAGGATAGAGGATAGGATAGGGGATTGGATAGGATACAGCATAGGATAAGATAGAGGATATGTTAGGATAGAGGATAGGATAGGATAGAGGATTGGATAGTATGGAGGATAGGATAGGATAGAGGATAGGATAGGATAGAGGATTGGATAGGATAGAGAAAAGGATAGGATTGAGGATAGGATAGATTATATTAAAGGAAAGAGGATAGGATATGATAGAGGATATGATATTATAGAGGATGGGATAGGATAGAGGATACGATATTATAGTGGATAGGATAGGATAGAGGATAGGATTGAGGATAGGATAGGATTGAGGATAGGATAGGATAGAGGATAGGATTGAGGATAGATTATAGGATAGAGGATAGGATAGGATAGAGGATACGATAGGATAGAAGATAGGATAGGACAGAGGATAGGATAGGATAGAGGATAGGATAGGATAGAGGATACGATAGGATAGGATAGAGGATAGGATAGGATAGAGGATCGGATAGGATAGTGGATAGAGTAGGATTGAGGATAGGATAGGATAGAGGATAGGATACGATAGAGTATAAGACATGGGATTGAATAGGATAGAGGATTGGATACGATAGAGGATAGGATATAAGATAGGATAGGATAGAGGATACGATTTTATAGAGGACAGGATAGCATAGAGGATAGGATTGAGGATAGATTATAGGATAGAGGATAGGATAGGATAGAGGATACGATAGGATACTGGATAGGATAGGATAGAGGATAGGATAGGATAGAGGATACGATATTATAGTGGATAGGATAGGATAGAGGATAAGATTGAGGATAGGATAGGATAGAGGATAGGATTGAGGATAGATTATAGGATAGAGGATAGGATAGGATAGAGGATACGATAGGATAGAAGATAGGATAGGACAGAGGATAGGATAGGATAGAGGATACGATAGGATAGAAGATAGGATAGGACAGAGGATAGGATAGGATAGAGGATAGGATAGGATAGAGGATACGATAGGATAGGATAGAGGATAGGATAGGATAGAGGATCGGATAGGATAGAGGATAGGATGGGATAGAGGATAGGATAGAGGATAGGATAGAGGATAGGATAGGATAGAGGATAGGATAGGATAGAGGATAGCATAGGTGATTGGATAGGATACAGCTTAGGATAGGATAGGGGATAGGATAGGATAGAGGATAGAATAGGATAGAGGATAGGATAGGATAGAGGATAGGATAGGATAGAGGATAAAATAGGATAGAGGATAGGATAGGATAGAGGATAGGATAGGATAGAGGATAGCATAGGTGATTGGATAGGATACAGCTTAGGATAGGATAGGGGATAGGATAGGATAGAGGATAGAATAGGATAGAGGATAGGATAGGATAGAGGATAGGATAGGATAGAGGATAAAATAGGATAGAGGATAGGATAGGATAGAGGATAGGATAGGATAGAAGATAGGATAGGACAGAGGATAGGATAGGATAGAGGATAGGATAGGATAGAGGATACGATAGGATAGGATAGAGGATAGGATAGGGTAGAGGATCGGATAGGATAGTGGATAGAGTAGGATTGAGGATAGGATAGGATAGAGGATAGGATACGATAGAGTATAGGACATAGGATTGAATAGGATACAGGCTAGGATAGGATAGAGGATAGGATAGGATAGAATATAGGATAGGATAGAGGATATTATAGCTTAGAGGATAGGATAGGATAGAGGATAGGATAGAGGATAGGATAGGATAGAGGACAGGATGGGATAGAGGATAGGATAGAGGATAGGATAGAGGATAGGATAGGATAGAGGATAGGATAGGATAGAGGAAAGGATAGGATAGAGGATAGGACAGGATAGAGGATTGGATAGGATAGAGGATAGGATAGAGGATAGGATAGGATAGAGGATAGGATAGGATAGAGGATAGGATAGGATAGAGGATGTGATAGGATAGAGGATAGGATAGGATAGAGAATAGGATAGGATATATGATATTATCGGATAGACGATAGGATACTATAGAGGATACGATATTATAGAGGAAAGGATAGGATAGAGGATAGGATAATGGATGGGATAGGATAGAGGATAGGATAGGATAGAGGATAGGATAGGATAGGGAATAGCATAGGATAGATGATATTATAGGATAGACGATAGGATAGGATAGATGATACGATAATATAGAGGATAGGATAGGGGATTTGATAGGATAGAGGATAGGATAGGATAGAGGATAGGATAGGTTAGAGGACAGGATAGGATAGTGGATAATACAGGATGGATGATAGGATAGAGGATAGGATAGGGGATAGGATAGGATACAGCTTAGGATAGGATAGGGGATAGGATAGGATAGAGGATAGAATAGAGTGTAGGATAGGATAGAGGATAGGATAGAGTATAGGATAGGATAGAGGACAGGATAGGGGATTCGATGGGATACAGGATAGGATAGGATAGAGGATAGGATAGGATAGAGGATAGCATAGGTGATTGGATAGGATACAGCTTAGGATAGGATAGGGGATAGGATAGGATAGAGGATAGAATAGGATAGAGGATAGGATAGGATAGAGGATAGGATAGGATAGAGGATAAAATAGGATAGAGGATAGGATAGGATAGAGGATAGGATAGGATAGAGGATAGGATAGGATAGAGGATAGGATAGGATAGTGGATAGGATAGGATAGAGGATAGGATAGGATAGAGGATAGGACAGGATAGAGGATAGGATAGGATAGAGGATAGGATGGGATAGAGGATAGGATAGAGGATAGGATAGAGGATAGGATAGGATAGAGGATAGGATAGGATAGAGGAAAGGATAGGATAGAGGATAGGACAGGATAGAGGATTGGATAGGATAGAGGATAGGATAGGATAGAGGATAGAATAGGATAGAGGATAGGATAGGATAGAGGATAGGATAGGATAGAGGATAAAATAGGATAGAGGATAGGATAGGATAGAGGATAGGATAGGATAGAGGATAGGATAGGATAGAGGATAGGATAGGATAGTGGATAGGATAGGATAGAGGATAGGATAGGATAGAGGATAGGACAGGATAGAGGATAGGATAGGATAGAGGATAGGATGGGATAGAGGATAGGATAGAGGATAGGATAGAGGATAGGATAGGATAGAGGATAGGATAGGATAGAGGAAAGGATAGGATAGAGGATAGGACAGGATAGAGGATTGGATAGGATAGAGGATAGGATAGAGGATAGGATAGAGGATAGGATAGGATAGAGGATAGGATAGGATAGAGGATAGCATAGGTGATTGGATAGGATACAGCTTAGGATAGGATAGGGGATAGGATAGGATAGAGGATAGAATAGGATAGAGGATAGGATAGGATAGAGGATAGGATAGGATAGAGGATAAAATAGGATAGAGGATAGGATAGGATAGAGGATAGGATAGGATAGAGGATAGGATAGGATAGAGGATAGGATAGGATAGTGGATAGGATAGGATAGAGGATAGGATAGGATAGAGGATAGGACAGGATAGAGGATAGGATAGGATAGAGGATAGGATGGGATAGAGGATAGGATAGAGGATAGGATAGAGGATAGGATAGGATAGAGGATAGGATAGGATAGAGGATAGCATAGGTGATTGGATAGGATACAGCTTAGGATAGGATAGGGGATAGGATAGGATAGAGGATAGAATAGGATAGAGGATAGGATAGGATAGAGGATAGGATAGGATAGAGGATAAAATAGGATAGAGGATAGGATAGGATAGAGGATAGGATAGGATAGAGGATAGGATAGGATAGAGGATAGGATAGGATAGTGGATAGGATAGGATAGAGGATAGGATAGGATAGAGGATAGGACAGGATAGAGGATAGGATAGGATAGAGGATAGGATGGGATAGAGGATAGGATAGAGGATAGGATAGAGGATAGGATAGGATAGAGGATAGGATAGGATAGAGGAAAGGATAGGATAGAGGATAGGACAGGATAGAGGATTGGATAGGATAGAGGATAGGATAGAGGATAGGATAGGATAGAGGATAGGATAGGATAGAGGATAGGATAGGATAGAGGATGTGATAGGATAGAGGATAGGATAGGATAGAGAATAGGATAGGATATATGATATTATCGGATAGACGATAGGATACTATAGAGGATACGATATTATAGAGGAAAGGATAGGATAGAGGATAGGATAGGGGATGGGATAGGATAGAGGATAGGATAGGATAGAGGATAGGATAGGATAGGGAATAGCATAGGATAGATGATATTATAGGATAGACGATAGGATAGGATAGATGATACGATAATATAGAGGATAGGATAGGGGATTTGATAGGATAGAGGATAGGATAGGATAGAGGATAGGATAGGTTAGAGGGCAGGATAGGATAGTGGATAATATAGGATGGATGATAGGATAGAGGATAGGATAGAGGATAGGATAGAGTATAGGATAGGATAGAGGACAGTGTAGGGGATTCGATGGGATAGAGGATAGGATATGATAGAGGATAGGATAGGATAGAGGATAGGATAGGATTGAGGATAGGATAGGATAGAGGATAGGATAGGATAGAGGATAGGATAGGATAGAGGATAGGATAGGATAGAGGATAGCATAGGATAGAGGATATGATAGGATAGAGGATAAGGTACAGGAACGGATAGGATAGAAAATAGGATAGGATACAGGATACGCTATTATAGAGGATAGGATAGGATAGAGTATATAATAAGATAGAGGATAGGATAGAGGATAGGATAGGATAGAGTATAGGATAGGATAGAGGATAGGATAGGATAGACGATACTATAGGATAGAGGATATTATAGGGGCTAGTGGATACGACAGGACAGAGGATAGGATAGGATAGAGGATAGGATAGGATAGAGGATAGGATAGGATAGAGGATAGCATAGGATAGAGGATAGGATTGGATAGAGGATAGGATAGGATAGAGGATCGGATAGGATAGAGGATAGGATAGGATAGAGGATAGGATAGGATAGAGGATAGGATAGGATAGAGGAAAGGATAGGATAGAGGATAGGATAGGGGATGGGATAGGATACAGGATAGGATAGGATAGAGGATAGGATAGGATAGTGAATAGCATAGGATAGATGATATTATAGGATAGACGATAGGATAGGATAGATGATACGATAATATAGAGGATAGGATAGGGGATTTGATAGGATAGAGGATAGGATAGGATAGAGGATAGGATAGGTTAGAGGACAGGATAGGATAGTGGATAATATAGGATGGATGATAGGATAGAGGATAGGATAGAGGATAGGATAGAGTATAGGATAGGATAGAGGACAGTATAGGGGATTCGATGGGATAGAGGATAGGATATGATAGAGGATAGGATAGGATAGAGGATAGCATAGGATAGAGGATAGGATTGGATAGAGGATAGGATAGGATAGAGGATGGGATAGGATAGAGGATAGGATAGGATAGAGGATAGGATAGGATATAGGATAGGATAGGATAGAGGATAGGATACGATAGAGGATGTGATAGGATAGAGGATAGGATAGGATAGAGAATAGGATAGGATATATGATATTATCGGATAGACGATAGGATACTATAGAGGATACGATATTATAGAGGAAAGGATAGGATAGAGGATAGGATAGGGGATGGGATAGGATAGAGGATAGGATAGGATAGAGGATAGGATAGGATAGGGAATAGCATAGGATAGATGATATTATAGGATAGACGATAGGATAGGATAGATGATACGATAATATAGAGGATAGGATAGGGGATTTGATAGGATAGAGGATAGGATAGGATAGAGGATAGGATAGGTTAGAGGGCAGGATAGGATAGTGGATAATATAGGATGGATGATAGGATAGAGGATAGGATAGAGGATAGGATAGAGTATAGGATAGGATAGAGGACAGTATAGGGGATTCGATGGGATAGAGGATAGGATAGAGGATAGGATTGGATAGAGGATAGGATAGGATAGAGGATAGGATAGGATAAGGGATAGGATAGGATAGAGGATAGGATAGGATAGAGGATAGGATAGGATAGAGGATAGGATAGGATAGAGGATAGGATAGGATAGAGGATAGGATAGGATAGAGGATAGGATAGGATAGAGGATAGGATAGGATAGAGGATAGGATAGGATAGAGGATAGGATAGGTGATTTGATAGGATAGAGGATAGAATAGGATAGAGGATAGGATAGAGCATAGGATATAGGATAGGGTAGGATAGAGGATAGGATAGAGGATAGGATAGAGGATAGGATAGGATAGAGGATAGGGTAGGGGATTTGATAGGATAGAGGATAGGATAGGATAGAGGATAGGATAGGGGATTTGATAGGATAGAGGATAGAATAGAGGATAGGATAGGATAGAGGATAGGATACAGAATAGGTTAGGATAGAGAATAGGAACGGATAGAGGATAGGATATGATAGAGTATACGATATTATAGAGTATACAATATTATAGAGGGTAGGATAGGATAGAGCATAGGATAGGGGATTGGATAGGATAGGATAGAGGATAGGATAGGATAGAGGATTGGATAGGATAGAGGATAGATGATAGGATAGGATAGAGGATAGGATAGGATAGAGGATAGGATAGACGATAGGAGAGGATAGAGGATAGGATAGGATAGAGGATAGGATAGGATAGAGGACAGGATAGGATAGAGGATTGGATAGGATACAGGAAAGGATCGGATTGAGGATAGATGATAGGATAGGATAGAGGATTGGATAGGATACAGGATAGGATGGGATAGAGGATAGGATAGACGATAGGATAGGATAGAGGATAGGATAGGATAGAGGACCGGATAGGATAGAGGATAGGATAGGATAGAGGATAGGATAGGATAGAGGATAGGATAGGATAGAGGATAGGATAGGATAGAGGATAGGATAGACGATAGGATAGGATAGAGGATAGGATAGGATAGAGGATAGGATAGGACAGAGGATAGGATAGACGATAGGATAGGATAGAGGATAGGATAGGATAGAGGATAGGATAGGATAGAGCATAGGATAGGGTATTGGATAGGATAGGATAGAGGATAGGGTAGGATAGAGGATAGGATAGAGGATAGGATAGGATAGAGGACAGGATAGGATAGAGCATAGGATAGGGGATTGGATAGGATAGGATAGAGGATAGGGTAGGATAGAGGATAGGATAGGACAGAGGATAGGATAGGGGATTTGATAGGATAGAGGATAGGATAGGATAGAGGATAGGATAGACGAAAGGATAGGATAGAGGATAGGATAGGATAGAGGATAGGATAGGATAGAGGATAGGATAGGGGATTTGATAGGATAGAGGATAGGATAGGATAGAAGATAGGATAGGATAGAGGATAGGATAGGACAGAGGATAGGATAGGGGATTTGATAGGATAGAGGATAGGATAGGATAGAAGATAGGATAGACGATTGGAGAGGATAGAGGATATGATAGGATAGAGGATAGGATAGGATAGAGGATTGGATAGGATAGAGGATATTATAGGATAGAGGATATGATAGGATAGAGGATAGGATAGGATAGGGGATAGGATAGAGGATAGGATAGGATAGAGGACAGGATAGGATAGAGGATAGGATAGGATAGAGGATTGGTTAGGATAGAGGATAGATAATAGGATAGGATAGAGGATAGGATAGGGGATTTGATAGGATAGAGGATAGGATAGGACAGAGGATAGGATAGGGGATTTGATAGGATAGAGGATAGGATAGGATAGAGGATAGGATAGGATAGAGGATAGGATAGACGATAGGATAGGATAGAGGATTGGATAGGATACAGGAAAGGATAGGATTGAGGATAGATGATAGGATAGGATAGAGGATAGGATAGGACAGAGGATAGGATAGACGATAGGATAGGATAGAGGATAGGATAGGATAGAGGATAGGATAGGATAGAGCATAGGATAGGGGATTGGATAGGATAGGATAGATGATAGGCTAGGATAGAGGATAGGATAGAGGATAGGATAGGATAGAGGACAGGATAGGATAGAGGATAGGATAGGATAGAGGATTGGTTAGGATAGATGATAGATGATAGGATAGGATAGAGGATAGGATAGGGGATTTGATAGGATAGAGGATAGGATCGGATAGAGCATAGTATAGGACAGAGGATAGGATAGGGGATTTGATAGGATAGAGGATATGATAGGATAGAAGATAGGACGGATAGAGGATAGGATAGGATAGAGGATTTGATAGGATAGAGGATAGGATAGGATAGAGGATAGGATAGGACAGAGGATTGGATAGGGGATTTGATAGGATAGAGGATAGGATAGAGGATAGGATAGGATAGAGGATAGGATAGGACAGAGGATAGGATAGGATAGAGGATAGGATAGGATAGAGGATAGGATAGGATAGAGGATAGGATAGGATAGAGGATAGGATAGGATAGAGGATAGGATAGGAAAGAGGATAGGATAGGTGATTTGATAGGATAGAGGATAGAATAGGATAGAGGATAGGATAGAGCATAGGATATAGGATAGGGTAGGATAGAGGATAGGATAGAGGATAGGATAGAGGATAGGATAGGATAGAGGATAGGGTAGGGGATTTGATAGGATAGAGGATAGGATAGGATAGAGGATAGGATAGGGGATTTGATAGGATAGAGGATAGAATAGAGGATAGGATAGGATAGAGGATAGGATACAGAATAGGTTAGGATAGAGAATAGGAACGGATAGAGGATAGGATATGATAGAGTATACGATATTATAGAGTATACAATATTATAGAGGGTAGGATAGGATAGAGCATAGGATAGGGGATTGGATAGGATAGGATATAGGATAGGATAGGATAGAGGATTGGATAGGATAGAGGATAGATGATAGGATAGGATAGAGGATAGGATAGGATAGAGGATAGGATAGACGATAGGAGAGGATAGAGGATAGGATAGGATAGAGGATAGGATAGGATAGAGGACAGGATAGGATAGAGGATTGGATAGGATACAGGAAAGGATCGGATTGAGGATAGATGATAGGATAGGATAGAGGATTGGATAGGATACAGGATAGGATGGGATAGAGGATAGGATAGACGATAGGATAGGATAGAGGATAGGATAGGATAGAGGACCGGATAGGATAGAGGATAGGATAGGATAGAGGATAGGATAGGATAGAGGATAGGATAGGATAGAGGATAGGATAGGATAGAGGATAGGATAGACGATAGGATAGGATAGAGGATAGGATAGGATAGAGGATAGGATAGGACAGAGGATAGGATAGACGATAGGATAGGATAGAGGATAGGATAGGATAGAGGATAGGATAGGATAGAGCATAGGATAGGGTATTGGATAGGATAGGATAGAGGATAGGGTAGGATAGAGGATAGGATAGAGGATAGGATAGGATAGAGGACAGGATAGGATAGAGCATAGGATAGGGGATTGGATAGGATAGGATAGAGGATAGGGTAGGATAGAGGATAGGATAGGACAGAGGATAGGATAGGGGATTTGATAGGATAGAGGATAGGATAGGATAGAGGATAGGATAGACGAAAGGATAGGATAGAGGATAGGATAGGATAGAGGATAGGATAGGATAGAGGATAGGATAGGGGATTTGATAGGATAGAGGATAGGATAGGATAGAAGATAGGATAGGATAGAGGATAGGATAGGACAGAGGATAGGATAGGGGATTTGATAGGATAGAGGATAGGATAGGATAGAAGATAGGATAGACGATTGGAGAGGATAGAGGATATGATAGGATAGAGGATAGGATAGGATAGAGGATTGGATAGGATAGAGGATATTATAGGATAGAGGATATGATAGGATAGAGGATAGGATAGGATAGGGGATAGGATAGAGGATAGGATAGGATAGAGGACAGGATAGGATAGAGGATAGGATAGGATAGAGGATTGGTTAGGATAGAGGATAGATAATAGGATAGGATAGAGGATAGGATAGGGGATTTGATAGGATAGAGGATAGGATAGGACAGAGGATAGGATAGGGGATTTGATAGGATAGAGGATAGGATAGGATAGAGGATAGGATAGGATAGAGGATAGGATAGACGATAGGATAGGATAGAGGATTGGATAGGATACAGGAAAGGATAGGATTGAGGATAGATGATAGGATAGGATAGAGGATAGGATAGGACAGAGGATAGGATAGACGATAGGATAGGATAGAGGATAGGATAGGATAGAGGATAGGATAGGATAGAGCATAGGATAGGGGATTGGATAGGATAGGATAGATGATAGGCTAGGATAGAGGATAGGATAGAGGATAGGATAGGATAGAGGACAGGATAGGATAGAGGATAGGATAGGATAGAGGATTGGTTAGGATAGAGGATAGATGATAGGATAGGATAGAGGATAGGATAGGGGATTTGATAGGATAGAGGATAGGATCGGATAGAGCATAGTATAGGACAGAGGATAGGATAGGGGATTTGATAGGATAGAGGATATGATAGGATAGAAGATAGGACGGATAGAGGATAGGATAGGATAGAGGATTTGATAGGATAGAGGATAGGATAGGATAGAGGATAGGATAGGACAGAGGATTGGATAGGGGATTTGATAGGATAGAGGATAGGATAGAGGATAGGATAGGATAGAGGATAGGATAGGACAGAGGATAGGATAGGATAGAGGATAGGATAGGATAGAGGATAGGATAGGATAGAGGATAGGATAGGATAGAGGATAGGATAGGATAGAGGATAGGATAGGAAAGAGGATAGGATAGGATAGAGGATAGGATAGGATAGAGGATAGGATAGGATAGATGATAGGATAGGATAGAGGATAGGATAGGATAGAGGATAGGATAGGATAGAGGATAGGATAGGATAGAGGATAGGATAGGATAGAGGATAGGATAGGATAGAGGATAGGATAGGATAGAGGATTGGATAGATGATAGGATAGGATAGTGGATATTATAGGATAGAGGATATGATAGGATAGAGGATAGGATAGGATAGAGGATTGGATAGACGATAGGATAGGATAGAGGATAGGATAGGATAGACGATAGGATAGGATAGAGGATAGGATAGGATAGAGGATAGGATAGGATAGAGGATAGGATAGGATAGAGGATAGGATAGGATAGAGGATAGGATAGGATAGAGGATAGGATAGGGGATTTGATAGGATAGAGGATAGAATAGGATAGAGGATAGGATAGAGCATAGGATATAGGATAGGGTAGGATAGAGGATAGGATAGAGGATAGGATAGAGGATAGGATAGGATAGAGGATAGGGTAGGGGATTTGATAGGATAGAGGATAGGATAGGATAGAGGATAGGATAGGGGATTTGATAGGATAGAGGATAGAATAGAGGATAGGATAGGATAGAGGATAGGATAGGGGATTTGATAGGATAGAGGATAGAATAGAGGATAGGATAGGATAGAGGATAGGATACAGAATAGGTTAGGATAGAGAATAGGAACGGATAGAGGATAGGATATGATATAGTATACGATATTATAGAGTATACAATATTATAGAGGGTAGGATAGGATAGAGCATAGGATAGGGGATTGGATAGGATAGGATAGAGGATAGGATAGGATAGAGGATTGGATAGGATAGAGGATAGAGGATAGGATAGGATAGAGGATTTGATAGGATAGAGGATAGGATAGGATAGAGGATAGGATAGGACAGAGGATTGGATAGGGGATTTGATAGGATAGAGGATAGGATAGGATAGAAGATAGGATCGGATAGAGGATAGGATAGGATAGAGGATAGGATAGGATAGAGGATAGGATAGGATAGAGGATAGGATAGGAAAGAGGATAGGATAGGATAGAGGATAGGATAGACGATAGGATAGGATAGAGGATAGGATAGGATAGAGGATAGGATAGGATAGAGGATAGGATAGGACAGAGGATAGGATAGACGATAGGATAGGATAGAGGATAGGATAGGATAGAGGATAGGATAGGATAGAGCATAGGATAGGGGATTGGATAGGATAGGATAGAGGATAGGGTAGGATAGAGGATAGGATAGAGGATAGGATAGGATAGAGGACAGGATAGGATAGAGGATAGGATAGGATAGAGGATTCGATAGGATAGGATAGAGGATAGGATAGGATAGAAGATAGGATAGGATAGAGGATAGGATAGGACAGAGGATAGGATAGGGGATTTGATAGGTTAGAGGATAGGATAGGATAGAGGACAGGATAGGATAGAGGATTGGATAGGATACAGGAAAGGATAGGATTGAGGATAGATGATAGGATAGGATAGAGGATAGGATAGGACAGAGGATGGGATGGGATAGAGGATACGATATATTACAGGATAGGATAGGATAGAGGATAGGATAGGATAGAGGATTGGTTAGGATAGAGGATAGATGATAGGATAGGATAGAGGATAGGATAGGGGATTTGATAGGATAGAGGATAGGATAGGACAGAGGATAGGATAGGGGATTTGATAGGATAGAGGATAGGATAGGATAGAAGATAGGATCCGATAGAGGATAGGATAGGGGATTCGTTGGATAGAGGATAGGATAGGATAGAGGTTAGGATAGGATAGAGGATAGGATAGGATAGAGGATAGGATAGGATAGAGGATAGGATAGGATAGAGGATAGGATAGGGGATTTGATAGGATAGAGGAAAGGATAGGATAGAGGATAGGATAGGATAGAGGATAGGATAGGATAGAGGATAGGATAGGATAGAGGATAGGATAGGATAGAGGATAGGATAGGATAGAGGATAGGATAGGATAGAGGATAGGATAGGATAGAGGATAGGATAGGATAGAGGATAGGATAGGATAGAGGATAGGATAGGATAGAGGATAGGATAGGATAGAGGATAGGATAGGATAGAGGATAGGATAGGATAGAGGATAGGATAGGATAGAGGATAGGATAGGATAGAGGATAGGATAGGATAGAGGATAGGATAGGATAGAGGATAGGATAGGATAGAGGATAGGATAGGATAGAGGATAGGATAGGATAGAGGATAGGATAGGATAGAGGATAGGATAGGATAGAGGATAGGATAGGATAGAGGATAGGATAGGATAGAGGATAGGATAGGATAGAGGATAGGATAGGATAGAGGATAGGATAGGATAGAGGATAGGATAGGATAGAGGATAGGATAGGATAGAGGATAGGATAGGATAGAGGGTAGGATAGGTTAGAGGATAGGATAGGATAGAGGATAGGATAGGATAGAGGATAGGATAGGGGATTTGATAGGATAGAGGATAGGATACAGAATAGGTTAGGATAGAGAATAGGAACGGATAGAGGATAGGATAGGATAGAGGATAGGATAGGATAGAGGATAGGATAGGATAGAGGATAGGATAGGACAGAGGATAGGATAGGATAGAGGATTGGATAGATGATAGGATAGGATAGAGGATATTATAGGATAGAGGATATGATAGGATAGAGGATAGGATAGGATAGAGGATAGGATAGGATAGAGGATAGGATAGGATAGAGGATAGGATAGGATAGAGGATAGGATAGGATAGAGGATAGGAGGGGATAGAGGATAGGATAGGATAGAGGATAGGATAGGATAGAGGATAGGATAGGATAGAGGATAGGATAGGATAGAGGATAGGATAGGATAGAGGATAGGATAGGATAGAGGATAGGATAGGATAGAGGATAGGATAGGATGGAGGATAGGATAGGATAGAGGATAGGATAGGATAGAGGATAGGATAGGATAGAGGATAGGATAGGATAGAGGATAGGATAGGATAGAGGATAGGATAGGATAGAGGATAGAATAGGATAGAGGATAGGATAGGATAGAGGATAGGATAGGGGATTTGATAGGATAGAGGAAAGGATAGGATAGAGGATAGATAGGATAGAGGATAGGAGGATAGGATAGGATAGGATAGAGGATAGGATAGGATAGAGGATAGGATAGGATAGAGGATAGGATAGGATAGAGGATAGGATAGGATAGAGGATAGGATAGGATAGAGGATAGGATAGGATAGAGGATAGGATAGGATAGAGGATAGGATAGGATAGAGGATAGGATAGGATAGAGGATAGGATAGGATAGAGGATAGGATAGGATAGAGGATAGGATAGGATAGAGGATAGGATAGGATAGAGGATAGGATAGGATAGAGGATAGGATAGGATAGGATAGAGGATAGGATAGGATAGAGGATAGGATAGGATAGAGGATAGGATAGGATAGAGGATAGGATAGGATAGAGGATAGGATAGGATAGAGGATAGGATAGGATAGAGGATAGGATAGGATAGAGGATAGGATAGGATAGAGCATAGGATAGGATAGAGGATAGGATAGGATAGAGGATAGGATAGGATAGAGGATAGGATTGGTTAGAGGTTAGGATAGGATAGAGGATTGGATAGGATACAGGATAGGATAGGATAGAGGATAGGATAGGGGATTTGATAGGATAGAGGATAGGATAGGATAGAAGATAGGATACGATAGGATAGAGAATAGGATAGGATAGAGGATAGGATAGGATAGAGGATAGGGTAGACGATAGGATACTATAGAGGATAGGATAGGACAGAGGATAGGATAGGATAGAGGATTGGATAGATGATAGGATAGGATAGAGGATATTATAGGATAGAGGATATGATAGGATAGAGGATAGGATAGGATAGAGGATAGGATAGGATAGAGGACAGGATAGGATAGAGGATAGGATAGGATAGAGCATAGGATAGGATAGAGCATAGGATAGGATAGAGGATAGGATAGGATAGGGGATAGGATAGACGATAGGAAAGGATAGAGGATAGGATAGGATAGGATAGAGGATAGGATAGGATAGGATAGAGGATAGGATAAGATAGAAGATAGGATAGGATAGAGGATAGGATAGGATAGAGGATTGGATAGATGATAGGTTAGGATAGTGGATATTATAGGATAGAGAATATAGGATAGAGGATAGGATAGGATAGAGGATTGGATAGACGATAGGATAGGATAGAGGATAGGATAGGATAGAGGATAGGATAGGATAGAGAATAGGATAGAGGATAGGATAGAGGATAGGATTGGATAGGATAGAGTATAGGATAGGATAGAGGATAGGATAGGATAGAGGATAGGATAGGATAGAGGATAGGATAGACGATAGGAAAGGATAGAGGATAGGATAGGATAGAGGATAGGATAGGATAGAGGATAGGATAGGATAGAGGATAGGATAGACGGTAGGAAAGGATAGAGGATAGGATAGGATAGAGGATAGAAGATAGAATAGGATAGAGGATAGGATAGGATAGAGGATAGGATAGAGGATAGGATAGAGTATAGGATAGGATAGAGGATAGGATAGGATAGAGGATAGGATAGGATAGAGGATAGGATAGGATAGAGGATAGGATAGGATAGAGGATAGGATAGGA
The DNA here is from genome assembly GCF_050948215.1 of Halictus rubicundus. Lineage (NCBI taxonomy): Eukaryota > Metazoa > Arthropoda > Insecta > Hymenoptera > Halictidae > Halictus > Halictus rubicundus. The sequence goes on from NW_027488936.1 coordinate 126,088, forward strand.
TAGAGGATAGGATAGGATAGAGGATAGGATAGGATAGAGGATAGGATAGGATAGAGGATAGGATAGGATAGAGGATAGGATAGGATAGAGGATAGGATAGGATAAAGGATAGGATAGGATAGAGGATAGGATAGGATAGAGGATAGGATAGGATAGAGGATAGGATAGGATAGAGGATAGGATAGGATAGAGGATAGGATAGGATAGAGGATAGGATAGGATAGAGGATAGGATAGGATAGAGGATAGGATAGGATAGAGGATAGGATAGGATAGAGGATAGGATAGGATAGAGGATAGGATAGGATAGAAGATAGGATAGGATAGAGGATAGGATATGACAGAGGATAGGATAGGGGATTTGATAGGATAGAGGATAGGATAGGATAGAAGATAGGATAGGATAGAGGATAGGATAGGATAGGATAGAGGATAGGATAGGATAGAGTATAGAATAGGATAGATGATATTATAGGATAGGGGATAGGATAGAATAGAGGATAGGATAGGATAGAGGATAGGATAGTATAGGGGATAGGATAGGATAGAGGATAGGATAGGATGGAGTATAGAATAGGATAGAGGATAGGATAGGATAGAGGATAGGATAGGATAGAGGATAGGATAGGATAGTGGATAGGATAGGATAGAGGATAGGATAGGATAGAGGATAGGATAGGATAGAGGATAGGATAGGATAGAGGATAGGATAGGATAGAGGATAGGATAGGATAGAGGATAGGATAGGATAGAGGATAGGATAGGATAGAGGATAGGATAGAGGATAGGATAGGATAGAGGATAGGATAGGGGATTGGATAGGATACAGCATAGGATAAGATAGAGGATATGTTAGGATAGAGGATAGGATAGGATAGGATAGAGGATAGGATAGGATAGAGGATTGGATAGTATAGAGGATAGGATAGGATAGAGGATAGGATAGGATAGAGGATTGGATAGGATAGAGAAAAGGATAGGATTGAGGATAGGATAGATTATATTAAAGGAAAGAGGATAGGATATGATAGAGGATATGATATTATAGAGGATGGGATAGGATAGAGGATACGATATTATAGTGGATAGGATAGGATAGAGGATAGGATTGAGGATAGGATAGGATTGAGGATAGGATAGGATAGAGGATAGGATTGAGGATAGATTATAGGATAGAGGATAGGATAGGATAGAGGATACGATAGGATAGAAGATAGGATAGGACAGAGGATAGGATAGGATAGAGGATAGGATAGGATAGAGGATACGATAGGATAGGATAGAGGATAGGATAGGATAGAGGATCGGATAGGATAGTGGATAGAGTAGGATTGAGGATAGGATAGGATAGAGGATAGGATACGATAGAGTATAAGACATGGGATTGAATAGGATAGAGGATTGGATACGATAGAGGATAGGATATAAGATAGGATAGGATAGAGGATACGATTTTATAGAGGACAGGATAGCATAGAGGATAGGATTGAGGATAGATTATAGGATAGAGGATAGGATAGGATAGAGGATACGATAGGATACTGGATAGGATAGGATAGAGGATAGGATAGGATAGAGGATACGATATTATAGTGGATAGGATAGGATAGAGGATAAGATTGAGGATAGGATAGGATAGAGGATAGGATTGAGGATAGATTATAGGATAGAGGATAGGATAGGATAGAGGATACGATAGGATAGAAGATAGGATAGGACAGAGGATAGGATAGGATAGAGGATACGATAGGATAGAAGATAGGATAGGACAGAGGATAGGATAGGATAGAGGATAGGATAGGATAGAGGATACGATAGGATAGGATAGAGGATAGGATAGGATAGAGGATCGGATAGGATAGTGGATAGAGTAGGATTGAGGATAGGATAGGATAGAGGATAGGATACGATAGAGTATAGGACATAGGATTGAATAGGATACAGGCTAGGATAGGATAGAGGATAGGATAGGATAGAATATAGGATAGGATAGAGGATATTATAGCTTAGAGGATAGGATAGGATAGAGGATAGGATAGAGGATAGGATAGGATAGAGGACAGGATAGGGGATTCGATGGGATAGAGGATAGGATAGGATAGAGGATAGGATAGGATAGGGGATAGGATAGGATAGGATGGATGATAGGATAGGATAGAGGGTAGGATAGGATTGAGGATAGGATAGGGGATTGGATAGGATACAGCATAGGATAGGATAGAGGATAGGATAGGATAGAGGATAGGATAGGATAGAGGATGGGGGCGAACCCCCGTTGCGACGCCTCTGACGCGAGCGGGGACGCCCTTGATGATCTCGAGGCGGGGGATCGGATATCCCCTTACACTCTGTCACCAACGGCGTCCCCGGAGGCCGCCGGGCATCACGGGCGAGGGCCCGGATGCTCATCGGGCGGCCTAACAGGGGGGGAAGGCGCCACGTCGTCCGTTGCGTGGTGCCTTCGGATAGAGTAGGTACGGGAGGGGGCCGCGTCGCCCCCCCCCCCGGGTGGTATGCTAAGGCGGGGGCACACCGGATTGACATGCGCGCGCAGAGCACGGGTGCCCCCAGGAGTCTAGGGACGGACGGGGAGGAGTTAGTGGGTATACTTGGCGTTGCACCAACCAGCCGAGGAGTCCCACATAACCCGGACCATCCCCCCCCCCCGGGGGGGTTCGGGTATCCGTAACGAGATTACCTCCTCGAAAAAAAAAAAAAAAAATAGGATAGGATAGAGGATAGGATAGGATAGAGGATAGGATAGGATAGAGGATAGGATAGGATAGAGGATAGGATAGGATAGAGGATAGGATAGGATAGAGGATAGGATAGGATAGGATAGAGGATAGGATAGGATAGAGGATAGGATAGGATAGAGAATAGGATAGGATAGAGGATAGGATAGGATAGAGGATAGGATAGGATAGAGGATAGGATAGGATAGAGGATAGGATAGGATAGAGGATAGGATAGGATAGAGGATAGGATAGGATAGAGGATAGGATAGGATAGGATAGAGGATAGGATAGGATAGAGGATAGGATAGGATAGAGAATAGGATAGGATAGAGGATAGGATAGGATAGAGGATAGGATAGGATAGAGGATAGGATAGGATAGAGGATAAAATAGGATAGAGGATAGGATAGGATAGAGGATAGGATAGGATAGAGGATAGGATAGGATAGAGGATAGGATAGGATAGAGGATAGGATAGGATAGTGGATAGGATAGGATAGAGGATAGGATAGGATAGAGGATAGGACAGGATAGAGGATAGGATAGGATAGAGGATAGGATGGGATAGAGGATAGGATAGAGGATAGGATAGAGGATAGGATAGGATAGAGGATAGGATAGGATAGAGGAAAGGATAGGATAGAGGATAGGACAGGATAGAGGATTGGATAGGATAGAGGATAGGATAGAGGATAGGATAGGATAGAGGATAGGATAGGATAGAGGATAGGATAGGATAGAGGATGTGATAGGATAGAGGATAGGATAGGATAGAGAATAGGATAGGATATATGATATTATCGGATAGACGATAGGATACTATAGAGGATACGATATTATAGAGGAAAGGATAGGATAGAGGATAGGATAATGGATGGGATAGGATAGAGGATAGGATAGGATAGAGGATAGGATAGGATAGGGAATAGCATAGGATAGATGATATTATAGGATAGACGATAGGATAGGATAGATGATACGATAATATAGAGGATAGGATAGGGGATTTGATAGGATAGAGGATAGGATAGGATAGAGGATAGGATAGGTTAGAGGACAGGATAGGATAGTGGATAATACAGGATGGATGATAGGATAGAGGATAGGATAGGGGATAGGATAGGATACAGCTTAGGATAGGATAGGGGATAGGATAGGATAGAGGATAGAATAGAGTGTAGGATAGGATAGAGGATAGGATAGAGTATAGGATAGGATAGAGGACAGGATAGGGGATTCGATGGGATACAGGATAGGATAGGATAGAGGATAGTATAGGATAGAGGATAGCATAGGTGATTGGATAGGATACAGCTTAGGATAGGATAGGGGATAGGATAGGATAGAGGATAGAATAGGATAGAGGATAGGATAGGATAGAGGATAGGATAGGGGATGGGATAGGATAGAGGATAGGATAGGATTGAGGATAGGATAGGATAGAGGATAGGATTGGCGATTGGATAGGATAGATGACAGAGGATAGGATAGGATAGAGGATATTGTAGGATAGAGGATAGGATAGGATTGAGGATAGGATAGGGGATTGGATAGGATAGAGCATAGGATAGGATAGAGGATAGGATAGGATAGATGCTGGCATAGGATAGAGGATAGGATAGGATAGAGAATTGGATAGGATATATGATATTATCGTATAGAGGATAGGATAGGATAGTGGATACGATATTATAGAGGATAGGATAGGATAGAGGATATGATATTATAGAGGATAGGATAGGATAGAGGATAGAATAGGGGATGGGATAGGATAGATGATAGGATAGGATAGAGGATAGGATAGGGGATTTGATAGGATAGAGGATAGGATAGGGGATGGGATAGGATAGAGGATAGGATAGGATTGAGGATAGGATAGGGTAGAGGATAGGATAGGCGATTGGATAGGATAGATGACAGAGGATAGGATAGGATAGGATAGAGGATATTGTAGGATAGAGGATAGGATAGGATAGAGGATAGGATAGGATAGAGGATAGGATAGGATAGAGGATAGGATAGGATAGAGGATAGGATAGGATAGAGGATAGAATAGGATAGAGGATAGGATAGGATAGAGGATAGGATAGGGGATTTGATAGGATAGAGGAAAGGATAGGATAGAGGATAGGATAGGATAGAGGATAGGATAGGATAGAGGATAGGATTGGTTAGAGGTTAGGATAGGATAGAGGATTGGATAGGATACAGGATAGGATAGGATAGAGGATAGGATAGGGGATTTGATAGGATAGAGGATAGGATAGGATAGAAGATAGGATACGATAGGATAGAGAATAGGATAGGATAGAGGATAGGATAGGATAGAGGATAGGATAGGATAGAGGATAGGATAGGATAGGATAGAGGATAGGATAGGATAGAGGATAGGATAGGATAGAGGATAGGATAGGATAGAGGATAGGATAGGATAGAGGATAGGATAGGATAGAGGATAGGATAGGATAGAGGATAGGATAGGATAGAGGATAGGATAGGATAGAGGATAGGATAGGATAGAGGATAGGATTGGTTAGAGGTTAGGATAGGATAGAGGATTGGATAGGATACAGGATAGGATAGGATAGAGGATAGGATAGGGGATTTGATAGGATAGAGGATAGGATAGGATAGAAGATAGGATACGATAGGATAGAGAATAGGATAGGATAGAGGATAGGATAGGATAGAGGATAGGATAGGATAGAGGATAGGGTAGACGATAGGATACTATAGAGGATAGGATAGGACAGAGGATAGGATAGGATAGAGGATTGGATAGATGATAGGATAGGATAGAGGATATTATAGGATAGAGGATATGATAGGATAGAGGATAGGATAGGATAGAGGATAGGATAGGATAGAGGACAGGATAGGATAGAGGATAGGATAGGATAGAGCATAGGATAGGATAGAGCATAGGATAGGATAGAGGATAGGATAGGATAGGGGATAGGATAGACGATAGGAAAGGATAGAGGATAGGATAGGATAGGATAGAGGATAGGATAGGATAGGATAGAGGATAGGATAAGATAGAAGATAGGATAGGATAGAGGATAGGATAGGATAGAGGATTGGATAGATGATAGGTTAGGATAGTGGATATTATAGGATAGAGAATATAGGATAGAGGATAGGATAGGATAGAGGATTGGATAGACGATAGGATAGGATAGAGGATAGGATAGGATAGAGGATAGGATAGGATAGAGAATAGGATAGAGGATAGGATAGAGGATAGGATTGGATAGGATAGAGTATAGGATAGGATAGAGGATAGGATAGGATAGAGGATAGGATAGGATAGAGGATAGGATAGGATAGAGGATAGGATAGACGATAGGAAAGGATAGAGGATAAGATAGGATAGAGGATAGGATAGGATAGAGGATAGGATAGGATAGAGGATAGGATAGACGGTAGGAAAGGATAGAGGATAGGATAGGATAGAGGATAGAAGATAGAATAGGATAGAGGATAGGATAGGATAGAGGATAGGATAGAGGATAGGATAGAGTATAGGATAGGATAGAGGATAGGATAGGATAGAGGATAGGATAGGATAGAGGATAGGATAGGATAGAGGATAGGATAGGATAGAGGATAGGATAGGATAGAGGATAGGATAGGATAGAGGATAGGATAGGATAGAGGATAGGATAGGATAGAGGATAGGATAGGATAGAGGATAGGATAGGATAAAGGATAGGATAGGATAGAGGATAGGATAGGATAGAGGATAGGATAGGATAGAGGATAGGATAGGATAGAGGATAGGATAGGATAGAGGATAGGATAGGATAGAGGATAGGATAGGATAGAGGATAGGATAGGATAGAGGATAGGATAGGATAGAGGATAGGATAGGATAGAGGATAGGATAGGATAGAGGATAGGATAGGATAGAGGATAGGATAGGATAGAAGATAGGATAGGATAGAGGATAGGATATGACAGAGGATAGGATAGGGGATTTGATAGGATAGAGGATAGGATAGGATAGAAGATAGGATAGGATAGAGGATAGGATAGGATAGGATAGAGGATAGGATAGGATAGAGTATAGAATAGGATAGATGATATTATAGGATAGGGGATAGGATAGAATAGAGGATAGGATAGGATAGAGGATAGGATAGTATAGGGGATAGGATAGGATAGAGGATAGGATAGGATGGAGTATAGAATAGGATAGAGGATAGGATAGGATAGAGGATAGGATAGGATAGAGGATACGATAGGATAGTGGATAGGATAGGATAGAGGATAGGATAGGATAGAGGATAGGATAGGATAGAGGATAGGATAGGATAGAGGATAGGATAGGATAGAGGATAGGATAGGATAGAGGATAGGATAGGATAGAGGATAGGATAGGATAGAGGATAGGATAGGATAGAGGATAGGATAGAGGATAGGATAGGATAGAGGATAGGATAGGGGATTGGATAGGATACAGCATAGGATAAGATAGAGGATATGTTAGGATAGAGGATAGGATAGGATAGAGGATTGGATAGTATAGAGGATAGGATAGGATAGAGGATAGGATAGGATAGAGGATTGGATAGGATAGAGAAAAGGATAGGATTGAGGATAGGATAGATTATATTAAAGGAAAGAGGATAGGATATGATAGAGGATATGATATTATAGAGGATGGGATAGGATAGAGGATACGATATTATAGTGGATAGGATAGGATAGAGGATAGGATTGAGGATAGGATAGGATTGAGGATAGGATAGGATAGAGGATAGGATTGAGGATAGATTATAGGATAGAGGATAGGATAGGATAGAGGATACGATAGGATAGAAGATAGGATAGGACAGAGGATAGGATAGGATAGAGGATAGGATAGGATAGAGGATACGATAGGATAGGATAGAGGATAGGATAGGATAGAGGATCGGATAGGATAGTGGATAGAGTAGGATTGAGGATAGGATAGGATAGAGGATAGGATACGATAGAGTATAAGACATGGGATTGAATAGGATAGAGGATTGGATACGATAGAGGATAGGATATAAGATAGGATAGGATAGAGGATACGATTTTATAGAGGACAGGATAGCATAGAGGATAGGATTGAGGATAGATTATAGGATAGAGGATAGGATAGGATAGAGGATACGATAGGATACTGGATAGGATAGGATAGAGGATAGGATAGGATAGAGGATACGATATTATAGTGGATAGGATAGGATAGAGGATAAGATTGAGGATAGGATAGGATAGAGGATAGGATTGAGGATAGATTATAGGATAGAGGATAGGATAGGATAGAGGATACGATAGGATAGAAGATAGGATAGGACAGAGGATAGGATAGGATAGAGGATACGATAGGATAGAAGATAGGATAGGACAGAGGATAGGATAGGATAGAGGATAGGATAGGATAGAGGATACGATAGGATAGGATAGAGGATAGGATAGGATAGAGGATCGGATAGGATAGTGGATAGGATAGGACAGAGGATAGGATAGGATAGAGGATACGATAGGATAGAAGATAGGATAGGACAGAGGATAGGATAGGATAGAGGATAGGATAGGATAGAGGATACGATAGGATAGGATAGAGGATAGGATAGGGTAGAGGATCGGATAGGATAGTGGATAGAGTAGGATTGAGGATAGGATAGGGTAGAGGATAGGATACGATAGAGTACAGGACATAGGATTGAATAGGATACAGGCTAGGATAGGATAGAGGATAGGATAGGATAGAATATAGGATAGGATAGAGGATATTATAGCTTAGAGGATAGGATAGGATAGAGGATAGGATAGAGGATAGGATAGGATAGAGGACAGGATAGGGGATTCGATGGGATAGAGGATAGGATAGGATAGAGGATAGGATAGGATAGGGGATAGGATAGGATAGGATGGATGATAGGATAGGATAGAGGGTAGGATAGGATTGAGGATAGGATAGGGGATTGGATAGGATACAGCATAGGATAGGATAGAGGATAGGATAGGATAGAGGATGGGGGCGTACCCCCGTTGCGACGCTTCTGACGCGAGCGGGGACGCCCTTGATGATCTCGAGGCGGGGGATCGGATATCCCCTTACACTCTGTCACCAACGGCGTCCCCGGAGGCCGCCGGGCATCACGGGCGAGGGCCCGGATGCTCATCGGGCGGCCTAACAGGGGGGGAAGGCGCCACGTCGTCCGTTGCGTGGTGCCTTCGGATAGAGTAGGTACGGGAGGGGGCCGCGTCGCCCCCCCCCGGGTGGTATGCTAAGGCGGGGGCACACCGGATTGACATGCGCGCGCAGAGCACGGGTGCCCCCAGGAGTCTAGGGACGGACGGGGAGGAGTTAGTGGGTATACTTGGCGTTGCACCAACCAGCCGAGGAGTCCCACATAACCCGGACCATCCCCCCCCCCCCCGGGGGGGTTCGGGTATCCGTAACGATATTACCTCCTCGAAAAAAAAAAAAAAAAAAATAGGATAGGATAGAGGATAGGATAGGATAGAGGATAGGATAGGATAGAGGATAGGATAGGATAGAGGATAGGATAGGATAGAGGATAGGATAGGATAGAGGATAGGATAGGATAGAGGATAGGATAGGATAGAGGATAGGATAGGATAGAGGATAGGATAGGATAGGATAGAGGATAGGATAGGATAGAGGATAGGATAGGATAGAGAATAGGATAGGATAGAGGATAGGATAGGATAGAGGATAGGATAGGATAGAGGATAGGATAGGATAGAGGATAAAATAGGATAGAGGATAGGATAGGATAGAGGATAGGATAGGATAGAGGATAGGATAGGATAGAGGATAGGATAGGATAGTGGATAGGATAGGATAGAGGATAGGATAGGATAGAGGATAGGACAGGATAGAGGATAGGATAGGATAGAGGATAGGATGGGATAGAGGATAGGATAGAGGATAGGATAGAGGATAGGATAGGATAGAGGATAGGATAGGATAGAGGAAAGGATAGGATAGAGGATAGGACAGGATAGAGGATTGGATAGGATAGAGGATAGGATAGAGGATAGGATAGGATAGAGGATAGGATAGGATAGAGGATAGGATAGGATAGAGGATGTGATAGGATAGAGGATAGGATAGGATAGAGAATAGGATAGGATATATGATATTATCGGATAGACGATAGGATACTATAGAGGATACGATATTATAGAGGAAAGGATAGGATAGAGGATAGGATAATGGATGGGATAGGATAGAGGATAGGATAGGATAGAGGATAGGATAGGATAGGGAATAGCATAGGATAGATGATATTATAGGATAGACGATAGGATAGGATAGATGATACGATAATATAGAGGATAGGATAGGGGATTTGATAGGATAGAGGATAGGATAGGATAGAGGATAGGATAGGTTAGAGGACAGGATAGGATAGTGGATAATACAGGATGGATGATAGGATAGATGATAGGATAGGGGATAGGATAGGATACAGCTTAGGATAGGATAGGGGATAGGATAGGATAGAGGATAGAATAGAGTGTAGGATAGGATAGAGGATAGGATAGAGTATAGGATAGGATAGAGGACAGGATAGGGGATTCGATGGGATACAGGATAGGATAGGATAGAGGATAGGATAGGATAGAGGATAGCATAGGTGATTGGATAGGATACAGCTTAGGATAGGATAGGGGATAGGATAGGATAGAGGATAGAATAGGATAGAGGATAGGATAGGATAGAGGATAGGATAGGGGATGGGATAGGATAGAGGATAGGATAGGATTGAGGATAGGATAGGATAGAGGATAGGATTGGCGATTGGATAGGATAGATGACAGAGGATAGGATAGGATAGAGGATATTGTAGGATAGAGGATAGGATAGGATTGAGGATAGGATAGGGGATTGGATAGGATAGAGCATAGGATAGGATAGAGGATAGGATAGGATAGAGGATAGGATAGGATAGAGGATAGGATAGGATAGAGGATAGGATAGGATAGAGGATAGGATAGGATAGGATAGAGGATAGGATAGGATAGAGGATAGGATAGGATAGAGAATAGGATAGGATAGAGGATAGGATGGGATAGAGGATAGGATAGAGGATAGGATAGAGGATAGGATAGGATAGAGGATAGGATAGGATAGAGGAAAGGATAGGATAGAGGATAGGACAGGATAGAGGATTGGATAGGATAGAGGATAGGATAGAGGATAGGATAGGATAGAGGATAGGATAGGATAGAGGATAGGATAGGATAGAGGATGTGATAGGATAGAGGATAGGATAGGATAGAGAATAGGATAGGATATATGATATTATCGGATAGACGATAGGATACTATAGAGGATACGATATTATAGAGGAAAGGATAGGATAGAGGATAGGATAATGGATGGGATAGGATAGAGGATAGGATAGGATAGAGGATAGGATAGGATAGGGAATAGCATAGGATAGATGATATTATAGGATAGACGATAGGATAGGATAGATGATACGATAATATAGAGGATAGGATAGGGGATTTGATAGGATAGAGGATAGGATAGGATAGAGGATAGGATAGGTTAGAGGACAGGATAGGATAGTGGATAATACAGGATGGATGATAGGATAGAGGATAGGATAGGGGATAGGATAGGATACAGCTTAGGATAGGATAGGGGATAGGATAGGATAGAGGATAGAATAGAGTGTAGGATAGGATAGAGGATAGGATAGAGTATAGGATAGGATAGAGGACAGGATAGGGGATTCGATGGGATACAGGATAGGATAGGATAGAGGATAGGATAGGATAGAGGATAGCATAGGTGATTGGATAGGATACAGTTTAGGATAGGATAGGGGATAGGATAGGATAGAGGATAGAATAGGATAGAGGATAGGATAGGATAGAGGATAGGATAGGATAGAGGATAAAATAGGATAGAGGATAGGATAGGATAGAGGATAGGATAGGATAGAGGATAGGATAGGATAGAGGATAGGATAGGATAGTGGATAGGATAGGATAGAGGATAGGATAGGATAGAGGATAGGACAGGATAGAGGATAGGATAGGATAGAGGATAGGATGGGATAGAGGATAGGATAGAGGATAGGATAGAGGATAGGATAGGATAGAGGATAGGATAGGATAGAGGAAAGGATAGGATAGAGGATAGGACAGGATAGAGGATTGGATAGGATAGAGGATAGGATAGAGGATAGGATAGGATAGAGGATAGGATAGGATAGAGGATAGGATAGGATAGAGGATGTGATAGGATAGAGGATAGGATAGGATAGAGAATAGGATAGGATATATGATATTATCGGATAGACGATAGGATACTATAGAGGATACGATATTATAGAGGAAAGGATAGGATAGAGGATAGGATAGGGGATGGGATAGGATAGAGGATAGGATAGGATAGAGGATAGGATAGGATAGGGAATAGCATAGGATAGATGATATTATAGGATAGGCGATAGGATAGGATAGATGATACGATAATATAGAGGATAGGATAGGGGATTTGATAGGATAGAGGATAGGATAGGATAGAGGATAGGATAGGTTAGAGGGCAGGATAGGATAGTGGATAATATAGGATGGATGATAGGATAGAGGATAGGATAGAGGATAGGATAGAGTATAGGATAGGATAGAGGACAGTATAGGGGATTCGATGGGATAGAGGATAGGATATGATAGAGGATAGGATAGGATAGAGGATAGGATAGGATTGAGGATAGGATAGGATAGAGGATAGGATAGGATAGAGGATAGGATAGGATAGAGGATAGGATAGGATAGAGGATAGGATAGGATAGAGGATAGCATAGGATAGAGGATATGATAGGATAGAGGATAAGGTACAGGAACGGATAGGATAGAAAATAGGATAGGATACAGGATACGCTATTATAGAGGATAGGATAGGATAGAGTATATAATAAGATAGAGGATAGGATAGAGGATAGGATAGGATAGAGTATAGGATAGGATAGAGGATAGGATAGGATAGACGATACTATAGGATAGAGGATATTATAGGGGCTAGTGGATACGACAGGACAGAGGATAGGATAGGATAGAGGATAGGATAGGATAGAGGATAGGATAGGATAGAGGATAGCATAGGATAGAGGATAGGATTGGATAGAGGATAGGATAGGATAGAGGATCGGATAGGATAGAGGATAGGATAGGATAGAGGATAGGATAGGATAGAGGATAGGATAGGATAGAGGAAAGGATAGGATAGAGGATAGGATAGGGGATGGGATAGGATACAGGATAGGATAGGATAGAGGATAGGATAGGATAGTGAATAGCATAGGATAGATGATATTATAGGATAGACGATAGGATAGGATAGATGATACGATAATATAGAGGATAGGATAGGGGATTTGATAGGATAGAGGATAGGATTGGATAGAGGATAGGATAGGATAGAGGATCGGATAGGATAGAGGATAGGATAGGATAGAGGATAGGATAGGATAGAGGATAGGATAGGATAGAGGAAAGGATAGGATAGAGGATAGGATAGGGGATGGGATAGGATACAGGATAGGATAGGATAGAGGATAGGATAGGATAGTGAATAGCATAGGATAGATGATATTATAGGATAGACGATAGGATAGGATAGATGATACGATAATATAGAGGATAGGATAGGGGATTTGATAGGATAGAGGATAGGATAGGATAGAGGATAGGATAGGTTAGAGGACAGGATAGGATAGTGGATAATATAGGATGGATGATAGGATAGAGGATAGGATAGAGGATAGGATAGAGTATAGGATAGGATAGAGGACAGTATAGGGGATTCGATGGGATAGAGGATAGGATATGATAGAGGATAGGATAGGATAGAGGATAGCATAGGATAGAGGATAGGATTGGATAGAGGATAGGATAGGATAGAGGATGGGATAGGATAGAGGATAGGATAGGATAGAGGATAGGATAGGATATAGGATAGGATAGGATAGAGGATAGGATACGATAGAGGATGTGATAGGATAGAGGATAGGATAGGATAGAGAATAGGATAGGATATATGATATTATCGGATAGACGATAGGATACTATAGAGGATACGATATTATAGAGGAAAGGATAGGATAGAGGATAGGATAGGGGATGGGATAGGATAGAGGATAGGATAGGATAGAGGATAGGATAGGATAGGGAATAGCATAGGATAGATGATATTATAGGATAGACGATAGGATAGGATAGATGATACGATAATATAGAGGATAGGATAGGGGATTTGATAGGATAGAGGATAGGATAGGATAGAGGATAGGATAGGTTAGAGGGCAGGATAGGATAGTGGATAATATAGGATGGATGATAGGATAGAGGATAGGATAGAGGATAGGATAGAGTATAGGATAGGATAGAGGACAGTATAGGGGATTCGATGGGATAGAGGATAGGATAGAGGATAGGATTGGATAGAGGATAGGATAGGATAGAGGATAGGATAGGATAAGGGATAGGATAGGATAGAGGATAGGATAGGATAGAGGATAGGATAGGATAGAGGATAGGATAGGATAGAGGATAGGATAGGATAGAGGATAGGATAGGATAGAGGATAGGATAGGATAGAGGATAGGATAGGATAGAGGATAGGATAGGATAGAGGATAGGATAGGTGATTTGATAGGATAGAGGATAGAATAGGATAGAGGATAGGATAGAGCATAGGATATAGGATAGGGTAGGATAGAGGATAGGATAGAGGATAGGATAGAGGATAGGATAGGATAGAGGATAGGGTAGGGGATTTGATAGGATAGAGGATAGGATAGGATAGAGGATAGGATAGGGGATTTGATAGGATAGAGGATAGAATAGAGGATAGGATAGGATAGAGGATAGGATACAGAATAGGTTAGGATAGAGAATAGGAACGGATAGAGGATAGGATATGATAGAGTATACGATATTATAGAGTATACAATATTATAGAGGGTAGGATAGGATAGAGCATAGGATAGGGGATTGGATAGGATAGGATAGAGGATAGGATAGGATAGAGGATTGGATAGGATAGAGGATAGATGATAGGATAGGATAGAGGATAGGATAGGATAGAGGATAGGATAGACGATAGGAGAGGATAGAGGATAGGATAGGATAGAGGATAGGATAGGATAGAGGACAGGATAGGATAGAGGATTGGATAGGATACAGGAAAGGATCGGATTGAGGATAGATGATAGGATAGGATAGAGGATTGGATAGGATACAGGATAGGATGGGATAGAGGATAGGATAGACGATAGGATAGGATAGAGGATAGGATAGGATAGAGGACCGGATAGGATAGAGGATAGGATAGGATAGAGGATAGGATAGGATAGAGGATAGGATAGGATAGAGGATAGGATAGGATAGAGGATAGGATAGACGATAGGATAGGATAGAGGATAGGATAGGATAGAGGATAGGATAGGACAGAGGATAGGATAGACGATAGGATAGGATAGAGGATAGGATAGGATAGAGGATAGGATAGGATAGAGCATAGGATAGGGTATTGGATAGGATAGGATAGAGGATAGGGTAGGATAGAGGATAGGATAGAGGATAGGATAGGATAGAGGACAGGATAGGATAGAGCATAGGATAGGGGATTGGATAGGATAGGATAGAGGATAGGGTAGGATAGAGGATAGGATAGGACAGAGGATAGGATAGGGGATTTGATAGGATAGAGGATAGGATAGGATAGAGGATAGGATAGACGAAAGGATAGGATAGAGGATAGGATAGGATAGAGGATAGGATAGGATAGAGGATAGGATAGGGGATTTGATAGGATAGAGGATAGGATAGGATAGAAGATAGGATAGGATAGAGGATAGGATAGGACAGAGGATAGGATAGGGGATTTGATAGGATAGAGGATAGGATAGGATAGAAGATAGGATAGACGATTGGAGAGGATAGAGGATATGATAGGATAGAGGATAGGATAGGATAGAGGATTGGATAGGATAGAGGATATTATAGGATAGAGGATATGATAGGATAGAGGATAGGATAGGATAGGGGATAGGATAGAGGATAGGATAGGATAGAGGACAGGATAGGATAGAGGATAGGATAGGATAGAGGATTGGTTAGGATAGAGGATAGATAATAGGATAGGATAGAGGATAGGATAGGGGATTTGATAGGATAGAGGATAGGATAGGACAGAGGATAGGATAGGGGATTTGATAGGATAGAGGATAGGATAGGATAGAGGATAGGATAGGATAGAGGATAGGATAGACGATAGGATAGGATAGAGGATTGGATAGGATACAGGAAAGGATAGGATTGAGGATAGATGATAGGATAGGATAGAGGATAGGATAGGACAGAGGATAGGATAGACGATAGGATAGGATAGAGGATAGGATAGGATAGAGGATAGGATAGGATAGAGCATAGGATAGGGGATTGGATAGGATAGGATAGATGATAGGCTAGGATAGAGGATAGGATAGAGGATAGGATAGGATAGAGGACAGGATAGGATAGAGGATAGGATAGGATAGAGGATTGGTTAGGATAGATGATAGATGATAGGATAGGATAGAGGATAGGATAGGGGATTTGATAGGATAGAGGATAGGATCGGATAGAGCATAGTATAGGACAGAGGATAGGATAGGGGATTTGATAGGATAGAGGATATGATAGGATAGAAGATAGGACGGATAGAGGATAGGATAGGATAGAGGATTTGATAGGATAGAGGATAGGATAGGATAGAGGATAGGATAGGACAGAGGATTGGATAGGGGATTTGATAGGATAGAGGATAGGATAGAGGATAGGATAGGATAGAGGATAGGATAGGACAGAGGATAGGATAGGATAGAGGATAGGATAGGATAGAGGATAGGATAGGATAGAGGATAGGATAGGATAGAGGATAGGATAGGATAGAGGATAGGATAGGAAAGAGGATAGGATAGGATAGAGGATAGGATAGGATAGAGGATAGGATAGGATAGATGATAGGATAGGATAGAGGATAGGATAGGATAGAGGATAGGATAGGATAGAGGATAGGATAGGATAGAGGATAGGATAGGATAGAGGATAGGATAGGATAGAGGATAGGATAGGATAGAGGATAGGATAGGATAGAGGATAGGATAAGATAGAAGATAGGATAGGATAGAGGATAGGATAGGATAGAGGATTGGATAGATGATAGGATAGGATAGTGGATATTATAGGATAGAGGATATGATAGGATAGAGGATAGGATAGGATAGAGGATTGGATAGACGATAGGATAGGATAGAGGATAGGATAGGATAGACGATAGGATAGGATAGAGGATAGGATAGGATAGAGGATAGGATAGGATAGAGGATAGGATAGGATAGAGGATAGGATAGGATAGAGGATAGGATAGGATAGAGGATAGGATAGGGGATTTGATAGGATAGAGGATAGAATAGGATAGAGGATAGGATAGGGCATAGGATATAGGATAGGGTAGGATAGAGGATAGGATAGAGGATAGGATAGAGGATAGGATAGGATAGAGGATAGGGTAGGGGATTTGATAGGATAGAGGATAGGATAGGATAGAGGATAGGATAGGGGATTTGATAGGATAGAGGATAGAATAGAGGATAGGATAGGATAGAGGATAGGATAGGGGATTTGATAGGATAGAGGATAGAATAGAGGATAGGATAGGATAGAGGATAGGATACAGAATAGGTTAGGATAGAGAATAGGAACGGATAGAGGATAGGATATGATATAGTATACGATATTATAGAGTATACAATATTATAGAGGGTAGGATAGGATAGAGCATAGGATAGGGGATTGGATAGGATAGGATAGAGGATAGGATAGGATAGAGGATTGGATAGGATAGAGGATAGAGGATAGGATAGGATAGAGGATTTGATAGGATAGAGGATAGGATAGGATAGAGGATAGGATAGGACAGAGGATTGGATAGGGGATTTGATAGGATAGAGGATAGGATAGGATAGAAGATAGGATCGGATAGAGGATAGGATAGGATAGAGGATAGGATAGGATAGAGGATAGGATAGGATAGAGGATAGGATAGGAAAGAGGATAGGATAGGATAGAGGATAGGGTAGGATAGAGGATAGGATAGGATAGGGGATTGGATAGGATAGGATAGAGGATAGGGTAGGATAGAGGATAGGATAGAGGATAGGATAGGATAGAGGACAGGATAGGATAGAGGATAGGATAGGATAGAGGACAGGGTAGGATAGAGGATAGGATAGGATAGAGGATTGGATAGGATAGGATAGAGGATAGGATAGGATAGAGGGTAGGATAGGGGATTTGATAGGATAGAGGATAGGATAGGATAGAGGATAGGATAGGACAGAGGATAGGATAGGGGATTTGATAGGATAGAGGATAGGATAGGATAGAGGATAGGATAGACGAAAGGATAGGATAGAGGATAGGATAGGATAGAGGATAGGATAGGATAGAGGATAGGATAGGGGATTTGATAGGATAGAGGATAGGATAGGATAGAAGATAGGATAGGATAGAGGATAGGATAGGACAGAGGATAGGATAGGGGATTTGATAGGATAGAGGATAAGATAGGATAGAGGACAGGATAGGATAGAGGATTGGATAGGATACAGGAAAGGATAGGATTGAGGATAGATGATAGGATAGGATAGAGGATAGGATAGGACAGAGGATGGGATGGGATAGAGGATACGAAATATTACAGGATAGGATAGGATAGAGGATAGGATAGGATAGAGTATGGGATAGGATTGAGGATAGGATAGGATTGAGGATGCGATAGGATAGAGGATAGGATAGCATAGAGGATTGGATAGGATACAGGATAGGATTGAGGATAGGACAGGATAGAGGATAGGATAGGGGATTTGATAGGATAGAGGAAAGGATAGGATAGAGGATAGGATAGGATAGAGGATAGGATAGGATAGAGGATAGGATAGGTTAGAGGTTAGGATAGGATAGAGGATAGGATAGGATAGAGGATAGGATAGGATAGAGGATAGGTTAGGATAGAGGATAGGATAGGATAGAGGATAGGATAGGGGATTTGATAGGATAGAGGAAAGGATAGGATAGAGGATAGGATAGGATAAAGGATAGGATAGGATAGAGGATAGGATAGGTTAGAGGTTAGGATAGGATAGAAGATAGGATAGGATAGAGGATTGGATAGGATACAGGATAGGATAGGATAGAGGATAGGATAGGATAGAGGATTGGATAGACGATAGGATATCATAGAGGATAGGATAGGATAGAGGATAGGATAGGATAGACGATAGGATAGGATAGAGGATAGGATAGGATAGAGGATAGGATAGGATAGAGAATAGGATAGGATAGAGAATAGGATAGAGGATAGGATAGAGGATAGGATTGGATAGAGGATAGGATAGGATAGAGGATAGGATAGGATAAGGGATAGGATAGGATAGAGGATAGGATAGGATAGAGGATAGGATAGGATAGAGGATAGGATAGGATAGAGGATAGGATAGGATAGAGGATAGGATAGGATAGAGGATAGGATAGGATAGAGGATAGGATAGGATAGAGGATAGGATAGGTGATTTGATAGGATAGAGGATAGAATAGGATAGAGGATAGGATAGAGCATAGGATATAGGATAGGGTAGGATAGAGGATAGGATAGAGGATAGGATAGAGGATAGGATAGGATAGAGGATAGGGTAGGGGATTTGATAGGATAGAGGATAGGATAGGATAGAGGATAGGATAGGGGATTTGATAGGATAGAGGATAGAATAGAGGATAGGATAGGATAGAGGATAGGATACAGAATAGGTTAGGATAGAGAATAGGAACGGATAGAGGATAGGATATGATAGAGTATACGATATTATAGAGTATACAATATTATAGAGGGTAGGATAGGATAGAGCATAGGATAGGGGATTGGATAGGATAGGATATAGGATAGGATAGGATAGAGGATTGGATAGGATAGAGGATAGATGATAGGATAGGATAGAGGATAGGATAGGATAGAGGATAGGATAGACGATAGGAGAGGATAGAGGATAGGATAGGATAGAGGATAGGATAGGATAGAGGACAGGATAGGATAGAGGATTGGATAGGATACAGGAAAGGATCGGATTGAGGATAGATGATAGGATAGGATAGAGGATTGGATAGGATACAGGATAGGATGGGATAGAGGATAGGATAGACGATAGGATAGGATAGAGGATAGGATAGGATAGAGGACCGGATAGGATAGAGGATAGGATAGGATAGAGGATAGGATAGGATAGAGGATAGGATAGGATAGAGGATAGGATGGGATAGAGGATAGGATAGACGATAGGATAGGATAGAGGATAGGATAGGATAGAGGATAGGATAGGACAGAGGATAGGATAGACGATAGGATAGGATAGAGGATAGGATAGGATAGAGGATAGGATAGGATAGAGCATAGGATAGGGTATTGGATAGGATAGGATAGAGGATAGGGTAGGATAGAGGATAGGATAGAGGATAGGATAGGATAGAGGACAGGATAGGATAGAGCATAGGATAGGGGATTGGATAGGATAGGATAGAGGATAGGGTAGGATAGAGGATAGGATAGGACAGAGGATAGGATAGGGGATTTGATAGGATAGAGGATAGGATAGGATAGAGGATAGGATAGACGAAAGGATAGGATAGAGGATAGGATAGGATAGAGGATAGGATAGGATAGAGGATAGGATAGGGGATTTGATAGGATAGAGGATAGGATAGGATAGAAGATAGGATAGGATAGAGGATAGGATAGGACAGAGGATAGGATAGGGGATTTGATAGGATAGAGGATAGGATAGGATAGAAGATAGGATAGACGATTGGAGAGGATAGAGGATATGATAGGATAGAGGATAGGATAGGATAGAGGATTGGATAGGATAGAGGATATTATAGGATAGAGGATATGATAGGATAGAGGATAGGATAGGATAGGGGATAGGATAGAGGATAGGATAGGATAGAGGACAGGATAGGATAGAGGATAGGATAGGATAGAGGATTGGTTAGGATAGAGGATAGATAATAGGATAGGATAGAGGATAGGATAGGGGATTTGATAGGATAGAGGATAGGATAGGACAGAGGATAGGATAGGGGATTTGATAGGATAGAGGATAGGATAGGATAGAGGATAGGATAGGATAGAGGATAGGATAGACGATAGGATAGGATAGAGGATTGGATAGGATACAGGAAAGGATAGGATTGAGGATAGATGATAGGATAGGATAGAGGATAGGATAGGACAGAGGATAGGATAGACGATAGGATAGGATAGAGGATAGGATAGGATAGAGGATAGGATAGGATAGAGCATAGGATAGGGGATTGGATAGGATAGGATAGATGATAGGCTAGGATAGAGGATAGGATAGAGGATAGGATAGGATAGAGGACAGGATAGGATAGAGGATAGGATAGGATAGAGGATTGGTTAGGATAGAGGATAGATGATAGGATAGGATAGAGGATAGGATAGGGGATTTGATAGGATAGAGGATAGGATCGGATAGAGCATAGTATAGGACAGAGGATAGGATAGGGGATTTGATAGGATAGAGGATATGATAGGATAGAAGATAGGACGGATAGAGGATAGGATAGGATAGAGGATTTGATAGGATAGAGGATAGGATAGGATAGAGGATAGGATAGGACAGAGGATTGGATAGGGGATTTGATAGGATAGAGGATAGGATAGAGGATAGGATAGGATAGAGGATAGGATAGGACAGAGGATAGGATAGGATAGAGGATAGGATAGGATAGAGGATAGGATAGGATAGAGGATAGGATAGGATAGAGGATAGGATAGGATAGAGGATAGGATAGGAAAGAGGATAGGATAGGATAGAGGATAGGATAGGATAGAGGATAGGATAGGATAGATGATAGGATAGGATAGAGGATAGGATAGGATAGAGGATAGGATAGGATAGAGGATAGGATAGGATAGAGGATAGGATAGGATAGAGGATAGGATAGGATAGAGGATAGGATAGGATAGAGGATAGGATAGGATAGAGGATAGGATAAGATAGAAGATAGGATAGGATAGAGGATAGGATAGGATAGAGGATTGGATAGATGATAGGATAGGATAGTGGATATTATAGGATAGAGGATATGATAGGATAGAGGATAGGATAGGATAGAGGATTGGATAGACGATAGGATAGGATAGAGGATAGGATAGGATAGACGATAGGATAGGATAGAGGATAGGATAGGATAGAGGATAGGATAGGATAGAGGATAGGATAGGATAGAGGATAGGATAGGATAGAGGATAGGATAGGATAGAGGATAGGATAGGGGATTTGATAGGATAGAGGATAGAATAGGATAGAGGATAGGATAGAGCATAGGATATAGGATAGGGTAGGATAGAGGATAGGATAGAGGATAGGATAGAGGATAGGATAGGATAGAGGATAGGGTAGGGGATTTGATAGGATAGAGGATAGGATAGGATAGAGGATAGGATAGGGGATTTGATAGGATAGAGGATAGAATAGAGGATAGGATAGGATAGAGGATAGGATAGGGGATTTGATAGGATAGAGGATAGAATAGAGGATAGGATAGGATAGAGGATAGGATACAGAATAGGTTAGGATAGAGAATAGGAACGGATAGAGGATAGGATATGATATAGTATACGATATTATAGAGTATACAATATTATAGAGGGTAGGATAGGATAGAGCATAGGATAGGGGATTGGATAGGATAGGATAGAGGATAGGATAGGATAGAGGATTGGATAGGATAGAGGATAGAGGATAGGATAGGATAGAGGATTTGATAGGATAGAGGATAGGATAGGATAGAGGATAGGATAGGACAGAGGATTGGATAGGGGATTTGATAGGATAGAGGATAGGATAGGATAGAAGATAGGATCGGATAGAGGATAGGATAGGATAGAGGATAGGATAGGATAGAGGATAGGATAGGATAGAGGATAGGATAGGAAAGAGGATAGGATAGGATAGAGGATAGGATAGACGATAGGATAGGATAGAGGATAGGATAGGATAGAGGATAGGATAGGATAGAGGATAGGATAGGACAGAGGATAGGATAGACGATAGGATAGGATAGAGGATAGGATAGGATAGAGGATAGGATAGGATAGAGCATAGGATAGGGGATTGGATAGGATAGGATAGAGGATAGGGTAGGATAGAGGATAGGATAGAGGATAGGATAGGATAGAGGACAGGATAGGATAGAGGATAGGATAGGATAGAGGATTCGATAGGATAGGATAGAGGATAGGATAGGATAGAAGATAGGATAGGATAGAGGATAGGATAGGACAGAGGATAGGATAGGGGATTTGATAGGTTAGAGGATAGGATAGGATAGAGGACAGGATAGGATAGAGGATTGGATAGGATACAGGAAAGGATAGGATTGAGGATAGATGATAGGATAGGATAGAGGATAGGATAGGACAGAGGATGGGATGGGTTAGAGGATACGATATATTACAGGATAGGATAGGATAGAGGATAGGATAGGATAGAGGATTGGTTAGGATAGAGGATAGATGATAGGATAGGATAGAGGATAGGATAGGGGATTTGATAGGATAGAGGATAGGATAGGACAGAGGATAGGATAGGGGATTTGATAGGATAGAGGATAGGATAGGATAGAAGATAGGATCCGATAGAGGATAGGATAGGGGATTCGTTGGATAGAGGATAGGATAGGATAGAGGTTAGGATAGGATAGAGGATAGGATAGGATAGAGGATAGGATAGGATAGAGGATAGGATAGGATAGAGGATAGGATAGGGGATTTGATAGGATAGAGGAAAGGATAGGATAGAGGATAGGATAGGATAGAGGATAGGATAGGATAGAGGATAGGATAGGATAGAGGATAGGATAGGATAGAGGATAGGATAGGATAGAGGATAGGATAGGATAGAGGATAGGATAGGATAGAGGATAGGATAGGATAGAGGATAGGATAGGATAGAGGATAGGATAGGATAGAGGATAGGATAGGATAGAGGATAGGATAGGATAGAGGATAGGATAGGATAGAGGATAGGATAGGATAGAGGATAGGATAGGATAGAGGATAGGATAGGATAGAGGATAGGATAGGATAGAGGATAGGATAGGATAGAGGATAGGATAGGATAGAGGATAGGATAGGATAGAGGATAGGATAGGATAGAGGATAGGATAGGATAGAGGATAGGATAGGATAGAGGATAGGATAGGATAGAGGATAGGATAGGATAGAGGATAGGATAGGATAGAGGATAGGATAGGATAGAGGATAGGATAGGATAGAGGATAGGATAGGATAGAGGATAGGATAGGATAGAGGGTAGGATAGGTTAGAGGATAGGATAGGATAGAGGATAGGATAGGATAGAGGATAGGATAGGGGATTTGATAGGATAGAGGATAGGATACAGAATAGGTTAGGATAGAGAATAGGAACGGATAGAGGATAGGATAGGATAGAGGATAGGATAGGATAGAGGATAGGATAGGATAGAGGATAGGATAGGACAGAGGATAGGATAGGATAGAGGATTGGATAGATGATAGGATAGGATAGAGGATATTATAGGATAGAGGATATGATAGGATAGAGGATAGGATAGGATAGAGGATAGGATAGGATAGAGGATAGGATAGGATAGAGGATAGGATAGGATAGAGGATAGGATAGGATAGAGGATAGGAGGGGATAGAGGATAGGATAGGATAGAGGATAGGATAGGATAGAGGATAGGATAGGATAGAGGATAGGATAGGATAGAGGATAGGATAGGATAGAGGATAGGATAGGATAGAGGATAGGATAGGATAGAGGATAGGATAGGATGGAGGATAGGATAGGATAGAGGATAGGATAGGATAGAGGATAGGATAGGATAGAGGATAGGATAGGATAGAGGATAGGATAGGATAGAGGATAGGATAGGATAGAGGATATTATAGGATAGAGAATATAGGATAGAGGATAGGATAGGATAGAGGATTGGATAGACGATAGGATAGGATAGAGGATAGGATAGGATAGAGGATAGGATAGGATAGAGAATAGGATAGAGGATAGGATAGAGGATAGGATTGGATAGGATAGAGTATAGGATAGGATAGAGGATAGGATAGGATAGAGGATAGGATAGGATAGAGGATAGGATAGACGATAGGAAAGGATAGAGGATAGGATAGGATAGAGGATAGGATAGGATAGAGGATAGGATAGGATAGAGGATAGGATAGACGGTAGGAAAGGATAGAGGATAGGATAGGATAGAGGATAGAAGATAGAATAGGATAGAGGATAGGATAGGATAGAGGATAGGATAGAGGATAGGATAGAGTATAGGATAGGATAGAGGATAGGATAGGATAGAGGATAGGATAGGATAGAGGATAGGATAGGATAGAGGATAGGATAGGATAGAGGATAGGATAGGATAGAGGATAGGATAGGATAGAGGATAGGATAGGATAGAGGATAGGATAGGATAGAGGATAGGATAGGATAGAGGATAGGATTGGTTAGAGGTTAGGATAGGATAGAGGATTGGATAGGATACAGGATAGGATAGGATAGAGGATATTATAGGATAGAGGATATGATAGGATAGAGGATAGGATAGGATAGAGGATAGGATAGGATAGAGGATAGGATAGGATAGAGGATAGGATAGGATAGAGGATAGGAGGGGATAGAGGATAGGATAGGATAGAGGATAGGATAGGATAGAGAATAGGATAGGATAGAGGATAGGATAGGATAGAGGATAGGATAGGATAGAGGATAGGATAGGATAGAGGATAGGATAGGATAGAGGATAGGATAGGATAGAGGATAGGATAGGATAGGATAGAGGATAGGATAGGATAGAGGATAGGATAGGATAGAGGATAGGATAGGATAGAGGATAGGATAGGATAGAGGATAGGATAGGATAGAGGATAGGATAGGATAGAGGATAGGATAGGATAGAGGATAGGATAGGATAGAGGATAGGATAGGATAGAGGATAGGATAGGATAGAGGATAGGATTGGTTAGAGGTTAGGATAGGATAGAGGATTGGATAGGATACAGGATAGGATAGGATAGAGGATAGGATAGGGGATTTGATAGGATAGAGGATAGGATAGGATAGAAGATAGGATACGATAGGATAGAGAATAGGATAGGATAGAGGATAGGATAGGATAGAGGATAGGATAGGATAGAGGATAGGGTAGACGATAGGATACTATAGAGGATAGGATAGGACAGAGGATAGGATAGGATAGAGGATTGGATAGATGATAGGATAGGATAGAGGATATTATAGGATAGAGGATATGATAGGATAGAGGATAGGATAGGATAGAGGATAGGATAGGATAGAGGACAGGATAGGATAGAGGATAGGATAGGATAGAGCATAGGATAGGATAGAGCATAGGATAGGATAGAGGATAGGATAGGATAGGGGATAGGATAGACGATAGGAAAGGATAGAGGATAGGATAGGATAGGATAGAGGATAGGATAGGATAGGATAGAGGATAGGATAAGATAGAAGATAGGATAGGATAGAGGATAGGATAGGATAGAGGATTGGATAGATGATAGGTTAGGATAGTGGATATTATAGGATAGAGAATATAGGATAGAGGATAGGATAGGATAGAGGATTGGATAGACGATAGGATAGGATAGAGGATAGGATAGGATAGAGGATAGGATAGGATAGAGAATAGGATAGAGGATAGGATAGAGGATAGGATTGGATAGGATAGAGTATAGGATAGGATAGAGGATAGGATAGGATAGAGGATAGGATAGGATAGAGGATAGGATAGACGATAGGAAAGGATAGAGGATAGGATAGGATAGAGGATAGGATAGGATAGAGGATAGGATAGACGGTAGGAAAGGATAGAGGATAGGATAGGATAGAGGATAGAAGATAGAATAGGATAGAGGATAGGATAGGATAGAGGATAGGATAGAGGATAGGATAGAGTATAGGATAGGATAGAGGATAGGATAGGATAGAGGATAGGATAGGATAGAGGATAGGATAGGATAGAGGATAGGATAGGATAGAGGATAGGATAGGATAGAGGATAGGATAGGATAGAGGATAGGATAGGATAGAGGATAGGATAGGATAGAGGATAGGATAGGATAGAGGATAGGATAGGATAGAGGATAGGATAGGATAAAGGATAGGATAGGATAGAGGATAGGATAGGATAGAGGATAGGATAGGATAGAGGATAGGATAGGATAGAGGATAGGATAGGATAGAGGATAGGATAGGATAGAGGATAGGATAGGATAGAGGATAGGATAGGATAGAGGATAGGATAGGATAGAGGATAGGATAGGATAGAGGATAGGATAGGATAGAGGATAGGATAGGATAGAAGATAGGATAGGATAGAGGATAGGATATGACAGAGGATAGGATAGGGGATTTGATAGGATAGAGGATAGGATAGGATAGAAGATAGGATAGGATAGAGGATAGGATAGGATAGGATAGAGGATAGGATAGGATAGAGTATAGAATAGGATAGATGATATTATAGGATAGGGGATAGGATAGAATAGAGGATAGGATAGGATAGAGGATAGGATAGTATAGGGGATAGGATAGGATAGAGGATAGGATAGGATGGAGTATAGAATAGGATAGAGGATAGGATAGGATAGAGGATAGGATAGGATAGAGGATAGGATAGGATAGTGGATAGGATAGGATAGAGGATAGGATAGGATAGAGGATAGGATAGGATAGAGGATAGGATAGGATAGAGGATAGGATAGGATAGAGGATAGGATAGGATAGAGGATAGGATAGGATAGAGGATAGGATAGGATAGAGGATAGGATAGAGGATAGGATAGGATAGAGGATAGGATAGGGGATTGGATAGGATACAGCATAGGATAAGATAGAGGATATGTTAGGATAGAGGATAGGATAGGATAGAGGATTGGATAGTATAGAGGATAGGATAGGATAGAGGATAGGATAGGATAGAGGATTGGATAGGATAGAGAAAAGGGTAGGATTGAGGATAGGATAGATTATATTAAAGGAAAGAGGATAGGATATGATAGAGGATATGATATTATAGAGGATGGGATAGGATAGAGGATACGATATTATAGTGGATAGGATAGGATAGAGGATAGGATTGAGGATAGGATAGGATTGAGGATAGGATAGGATAGAGGATAGGATTGAGGATAGATTATAGGATAGAGGATAGGATAGGATAGAGGATACGATAGGATAGAAGATAGGATAGGACAGAGGATAGGATAGGATAGAGGATAGGATAGGATAGAGGATACGATAGGATAGGATAGAGGATAGGATAGGATAGAGGATCGGATAGGATAGTGGATAGAGTAGGATTGAGGATAGGATAGGATAGAGGATAGGATACGATAGAGTATAAGACATGGGATTGAATAGGATAGAGGATTGGATACGATAGAGGATAGGATATAAGATAGGATAGGATAGAGGATACGATTTTATAGAGGACAGGATAGCATAGAGGATAGGATTGAGGATAGATTATAGGATAGAGGATAGGATAGGATAGAGGATACCATAGGATACTGGATAGGATAGGATAGAGGATAGGATAGGATAGAGGATACGATATTATAGTGGATAGGATAGGATAGAGGATAAGATTGAGGATAGGATAGGATAGAGGATAGGATTGAGGATAGATTATAGGATAGAGGATAGGATAGGATAGAGGATACGATAGGATAGAAGATAGGATAGGACAGAGGATAGGATAGGATAGAGGATACGATAGGATAGAAGATAGGATAGGACAGAGGATAGGATAGGATAGAGGATAGGATAGGATAGAGGATACGATAGGATAGGATAGAGGATAGGATAGGATAGAGGATCGGATAGGATAGTGGATAGAGTAGGATTGAGGATAGGATAGGATAGAGGATAGGATACGATAGAGTATAGGACATAGGATTGAATAGGATACAGGCTAGGATAGGATAGAGGATAGGATAGGATAGAATATAGGATAGGATAGAGGATATTATAGCTTAGAGGATAGGATAGGATAGAGGATAGGATAGAGGATAGGATAGGATAGAGGACAGGATAGGGGATTCGATGGGATAGAGGATAGGATAGGATAGAGGATAGGATAGGATAGGGGATAGGATAGGATAGGATGGATGATAGGATAGGATAGAGGGTAGGATAGGATTGAGGATAGGATAGGGGATTGGATAGGATACAGCATAGGATAGGATAGAGGATAGGATAGGATAGAGGATAGGATAGGATAGAGGATGGGGGCGAACCCCCGTTGCGACGCCTCTGACGCGAGCGGGGACGCCCTTGATGATCTCGAGGCGGGGGATCGGATATCCCCTTACACTCTGTCACCAACGGCGTCCCCGGAGGCCGCCGGGCATCACGGGCGAGGGCCCGGATGCTCATCGGGCGGCCTAACAGGGGGGGAAGGCGCCACGTCGTCCGTTGCGTGGTGCCTTCGGATAGAGTAGGTACGGGAGGGGGCCGCGTCGCCCCCCCCCCCGGGTGGTATGCTAAGGCGGGGGCACACCGGATTGACATGCGCGCGCAGAGCACGGGTGCCCCCAGGAGTCTAGGGACGGACGGGGAGGAGTTAGTGGGTATACTTGGCGTTGCACCAACCAGCCGAGGAGTCCCACATAACCCGGACCATCCCCCCCCCCCGGGGGGGTTCGGGTATCCGTAACGAGATTACCTCCTCGAAAAAAAAAAAAAAAAATAGGATAGGATAGAGGATAGGATAGGATAGAGGATAGGATAGGATAGAGGATAGGATAGGATAGAGGATAGGATAGGATAGAGGATAGGATAGGATAGAGGATAGGATAGGATAGGATAGAGGATAGGATAGGATAGAGGATAGGATAGGATAGAGAATAGGATAGGATAGAGGATAGGATAGGATAGAGGATAGGATAGGATAGAGGATAGGATAGGATAGAGGATAGGATAGGATAGAGGATAGGATAGGATAGAGGATAGGATAGGATAGAGGATAGGATAGGATAGGATAGAGGATAGGATAGGATAGAGGATAGGATAGGATAGAGAATAGGATAGGATAGAGGATAGGATAGGATAGAGGATAGGATAGGATAGAGGATAGGATAGGATAGAGGATAAAATAGGATAGAGGATAGGATAGGATAGAGGATAGGATAGGATAGAGGATAGGATAGGATAGAGGATAGGATAGGATAGAGGATAGGATAGGATAGTGGATAGGATAGGATAGAGGATAGGATAGGATAGAGGATAGGACAGGATAGAGGATAGGATAGGATAGAGGATAGGATGGGATAGAGGATAGGATAGAGGATAGGATAGAGGATAGGATAGGATAGAGGATAGGATAGGATAGAGGAAAGGATAGGATAGAGGATAGGACAGGATAGAGGATTGGATAGGATAGAGGATAGGATAGAGGATAGGATAGGATAGAGGATAGGATAGGATAGAGGATAGGATAGGATAGAGGATGTGATAGGATAGAGGATAGGATAGGATAGAGAATAGGATAGGATATATGATATTATCGGATAGACGATAGGATACTATAGAGGATACGATATTATAGAGGAAAGGATAGGATAGAGGATAGGATAATGGATGGGATAGGATAGAGGATAGGATAGGATAGAGGATAGGATAGGATAGGGAATAGCATAGGATAGATGATATTATAGGATAGACGATAGGATAGGATAGATGATACGATAATATAGAGGATAGGATAGGGGATTTGATAGGATAGAGGATAGGATAGGATAGAGGATAGGATAGGTTAGAGGACAGGATAGGATAGTGGATAATACAGGATGGATGATAGGATAGAGGATAGGATAGGGGATAGGATAGGATACAGCTTAGGATAGGATAGGGGATAGGATAGGATAGAGGATAGAATAGAGTGTAGGATAGGATAGAGGATAGGATAGAGTATAGGATAGGATAGAGGACAGGATAGGGGATTCGATGGGATACAGGATAGGATAGGATAGAGGATAGTATAGGATAGAGGATAGCATAGGTGATTGGATAGGATACAGCTTAGGATAGGATAGGGGATAGGATAGGATAGAGGATAGAATAGGATAGAGGATAGGATAGGATAGAGGATAGGATAGGGGATGGGATAGGATAGAGGATAGGATAGGATTGAGGATAGGATAGGATAGAGGATAGGATTGGCGATTGGATAGGATAGATGACAGAGGATAGGATAGGATAGAGGATATTGTAGGATAGAGGATAGGATAGGATTGAGGATAGGATAGGGGATTGGATAGGATAGAGCATAGGATAGGATAGAGGATAGGATAGGATAGATGCTGGCATAGGATAGAGGATAGGATAGGATAGAGAATTGGATAGGATATATGATATTATCGTATAGAGGATAGGATAG
Source organism: Halictus rubicundus (assembly GCF_050948215.1). Classification (NCBI taxonomy): domain Eukaryota; kingdom Metazoa; phylum Arthropoda; class Insecta; order Hymenoptera; family Halictidae; genus Halictus; species Halictus rubicundus. Next base: position 157,443 of record NW_027488936.1, read on the forward strand.
GATAGTGGATACGATATTATAGAGGATAGGATAGGATAGAGGATATGATATTATAGAGGATAGGATAGGATAGAGGATAGAATAGGGGATGGGATAGGATAGATGATAGGATAGGATAGAGGATAGGATAGGGGATTTGATAGGATAGAGGATAGGATAGGGGATGGGATAGGATAGAGGATAGGATAGGATTGAGGATAGGATAGGGTAGAGGATAGGATAGGCGATTGGATAGGATAGATGACAGAGGATAGGATAGGATAGGATAGAGGATATTGTAGGATAGAGGATAGGATAGGATAGAGGATAGGATAGGATAGAGGATAGGATAGGATAGAGGATAGGATAGGATAGAGGATAGGATAGGATAGAGGATAGAATAGGATAGAGGATAGGATAGGATAGAGGATAGGATAGGGGATTTGATAGGATAGAGGAAAGGATAGGATAGAGGATAGGATAGGATAGAGGATAGGATAGGATAGAGGATAGGATTGGTTAGAGGTTAGGATAGGATAGAGGATTGGATAGGATACAGGATAGGATAGGATAGAGGATAGGATAGGGGATTTGATAGGATAGAGGATAGGATAGGATAGAAGATAGGATACGATAGGATAGAGAATAGGATAGGATAGAGGATAGGATAGGATAGAGGATAGGATAGGATAGAGGATAGGATAGGATAGGATAGAGGATAGGATAGGATAGAGGATAGGATAGGATAGAGGATAGGATAGGATAGAGGATAGGATAGGATAGAGGATAGGATAGGATAGAGGATAGGATAGGATAGAGGATAGGATAGGATAGAGGATAGGATAGGATAGAGGATAGGATTGGTTAGAGGTTAGGATAGGATAGAGGATTGGATAGGATACAGGATAGGATAGGATAGAGGATAGGATAGGGGATTTGATAGGATAGAGGATAGGATAGGATAGAAGATAGGATACGATAGGATAGAGAATAGGATAGGATAGAGGATAGGATAGGATAGAGGATAGGATAGGATAGAGGATAGGGTAGACGATAGGATACTATAGAGGATAGGATAGGACAGAGGATAGGATAGGATAGAGGATTGGATAGATGATAGGATAGGATAGAGGATATTATAGGATAGAGGATATGATAGGATAGAGGATAGGATAGGATAGAGGATAGGATAGGATAGAGGACAGGATAGGATAGAGGATAGGATAGGATAGAGCATAGGATAGGATAGAGCATAGGATAGGATAGAGGATAGGATAGGATAGGGGATAGGATAGACGATAGGAAAGGATAGAGGATAGGATAGGATAGGATAGAGGATAGGATAGGATAGGATAGAGGATAGGATAAGATAGAAGATAGGATAGGATAGAGGATAGGATAGGATAGAGGATTGGATAGATGATAGGTTAGGATAGTGGATATTATAGGATAGAGAATATAGGATAGAGGATAGGATAGGATAGAGGATTGGATAGACGATAGGATAGGATAGAGGATAGGATAGGATAGAGGATAGGATAGGATAGAGAATAGGATAGAGGATAGGATAGAGGATAGGATTGGATAGGATAGAGTATAGGATAGGATAGAGGATAGGATAGGATAGAGGATAGGATAGGATAGAGGATAGGATAGGATAGAGGATAGGATAGACGATAGGAAAGGATAGAGGATAGGATAGGATAGAGGATAGGATAGGATAGAGGATAGGATAGGATAGAGGATAGGATAGACGGTAGGAAAGGATAGAGGATAGGATAGGATAGAGGATAGAAGATAGAATAGGATAGAGGATAGGATAGGATAGAGGATAGGATAGAGGATAGGATAGAGTATAGGATAGGATAGAGGATAGGATAGGATAGAGGATAGGATAGGATAGAGGATAGGATAGGATAGAGGATAGGATAGGATAGGATAGAGGATAGGATAGGATAGAGGATAGGATAGGATAGAGGATAGGATAGGATAGAGGATAGGATAGGATAGAGGATAGGATAGGATAAAGGATAGGATAGGATAGAGGATAGGATAGGATAGAGGATAGGATAGGATAGAGGATAGGATAGGATAGAGGATAGGATAGGATAGAGGATAGGATAGGATAGAGGATAGGATAGGATAGAGGATAGGATAGGATAGAGGATAGGATAGGATAGAGGATAGGATAGGATAGAGGATAGGATAGGATAGAGGATAGGATAGGATAGAGGATAGGATAGGATAGAAGATAGGATAGGATAGAGGATAGGATATGACAGAGGATAGGATAGGGGATTTGATAGGATAGAGGATAGGATAGGATAGAAGATAGGATAGGATAGAGGATAGGATAGGATAGGATAGAGGATAGGATAGGATAGAGTATAGAATAGGATAGATGATATTATAGGATAGGGGATAGGATAGAATAGAGGATAGGATAGGATAGAGGATAGGATAGTATAGGGGATAGGATAGGATAGAGGATAGGATAGGATGGAGTATAGAATAGGATAGAGGATAGGATAGGATAGAGGATAGGATAGGATAGAGGATAGGATAGGATAGTGGATAGGATAGGATAGAGGATAGGATAGGATAGAGGATAGGATAGGATAGAGGATAGGATAGGATAGAGGATAGGATAGGATAGAGGATAGGATAGGATAGAGGATAGGATAGGATAGAGGATAGGATAGGATAGAGGATAGGATAGGATAGAGGATAGGATAGAGGATAGGATAGGATAGAGGATAGGATAGGGGATTGGATAGGATACAGCATAGGATAAGATAGAGGATATGTTAGGATAGAGGATAGGATAGGATAGAGGATAGGATTGAGGATAGATTATAGGATAGAGGATAGGATAGGATAGAGGATACGATAGGATAGAAGATAGGATAGGACAGAGGATAGGATAGGATAGAGGATAGGATAGGATAGAGGATACGATAGGATAGGATAGAGGATACGATTTTATAGAGGACAGGATAGCATAGAGGATAGGATTGAGGATAGATTATAGGATAGAGGATAGGATAGGATAGAGGATACGATAGGATACTGGATAGGATAGGATAGAGGATAGGATAGGATAGAGGATACGATATTATAGTGGATAGGATAGGATAGAGGATAAGATTGAGGATAGGATAGGATAGAGGATAGGATTGAGGATAGATTATAGGATAGAGGATAGGATAGGATAGAGGATACGATAGGATAGAAGATAGGATAGGACAGAGGATAGGATAGGATAGAGGATACGATAGGATAGAAGATAGGATAGGACAGAGGATAGGATAGGATAGAGGATAGGATAGGATAGAGGATACGATAGGATAGGATAGAGGATAGGATAGGATAGAGGATCGGATAGGATAGTGGATAGGATAGGACAGAGGATAGGATAGGATAGAGGATACGATAGGATAGAAGATAGGATAGGACAGAGGATAGGATAGGATAGAGGATAGGATAGGATAGAGGATACGATAGGATAGGATAGAGGATAGGATAGGGTAGAGGATCGGATAGGATAGTGGATAGAGTAGGATTGAGGATAGGATAGGATAGAGGATAGGATACGATAGAGTATAGGACATAGGATTGAATAGGATACAGGCTAGGATAGGATAGAGGATAGGATAGGATAGAATATAGGATAGGATAGAGGATATTATAGCTTAGAGGATAGGATAGGATAGAGGATAGGATAGAGGATAGGATAGGATAGAGGACAGGATAGGGGATTCGATGGGATAGAGGATAGGATAGGATAGAGGATAGGATAGGATAGGGGATAGGATAGGATAGGATGGATGATAGGATAGGATAGAGGGTAGGATAGGATTGAGGATAGGATAGGGGATTGGATAGGATACAGCATAGGATAGGATAGAGGATAGGATAGGATAGAGGATGGGGGCGTACCCCCGTTGCGACGCCTCTGACGCGAGCGGGGACGCCCTTGATGATCTCGAGGCGGGGGATCGGATATCCCCTTACACTCTGTCACCAACGGCGTCCCCGGAGGCCGCCGGGCATCACGGGCGAGGGCCCGGATGCTCATCGGGCGGCCTAACAGGGGGGGAAGGCGCCACGTCGTCCGTTGCGTGGTGCCTTCGGATAGAGTAGGTACGGGAGGGGGCCGCGTCGCCCCCCCCCCCGGGTGGTATGCTAAGGCGGGGGCACACCGGATTGACATGCGCGCGCAGAGCACGGGTGCCCCCAGGAGTCTAGGGACGGACGGGGAGGAGTTAGTGGGTATACTTGGCGTTGCACCAACCAGCCGAGGAGTCCCACATAACCCGGACCATCCCCCCCCCCCCGGGGGGGTTCGGGTATCCGTAACGATATTACCTCCTCGAAAAAAAAAAAAAAAAAAATAGGATAGGATAGAGGATAGGATAGGATAGAGGATAGGATAGGATAGAGGATAGGATAGGATAGAGGATAGGATAGGATAGAGGATAGGATAGGATAGAGGATAGGATAGGATAGAGGATAGGATAGGATAGAGGATAGGATAGGATAGGATAGAGGATAGGATAGGATAGAGGATAGGATAGGATAGAGAATAGGATAGGATAGAGGATAGGATAGGATAGAGGATAGGATAGGATAGAGGATAGGATAGGATAGAGGATAAAATAGGATAGAGGATAGGATAGGATAGAGGATAGGATAGGATAGAGGATAGGATAGGATAGAGGATAGGATAGGATAGTGGATAGGATAGGATAGAGGATAGGATAGGATAGAGGATAGGACAGGATAGAGGATAGGATAGGATAGAGGATAGGATGGGATAGAGGATAGGATAGAGGATAGGATAGAGGATAGGATAGGATAGAGGATAGGATAGGATAGAGGAAAGGATAGGATAGAGGATAGGACAGGATAGAGGATTGGATAGGATAGAGGATAGGATAGAGGATAGGATAGGATAGAGGATAGGATAGGATAGAGGATAGGATAGGATAGAGGATGTGATAGGATAGAGGATAGGATAGGATAGAGAATAGGATAGGATATATGATATTATCGGATAGACGATAGGATACTATAGAGGATACGATATTATAGAGGAAAGGATAGGATAGAGGATAGGATAATGGATGGGATAGGATAGAGGATAGGATAGGATAGAGGATAGGATAGGATAGGGAATAGCATAGGATAGATGATATTATAGGATAGACGATAGGATAGGATAGATGATACGATAATATAGAGGATAGGATAGGGGATTTGATAGGATAGAGGATAGGATAGGATAGAGGATAGGATAGTTTAGAGGACAGGATAGGATAGTGGATAATACAGGATGGATGATAGGATAGATGATAGGATAGGGGATAGGATAGGATACAGCTTAGGATAGGATAGGGGATAGGATAGGATAGAGGATAGAATAGAGTGTAGGATAGGATAGAGGATAGGATAGAGTATAGGATAGGATAGAGGACAGGATAGGGGATTCGATGGGATACAGGATAGGATAGGATAGAGGATAGGATAGGATAGAGGATAGCATAGGTGATTGGATAGGATACAGCTTAGGATAGGATAGGGGATAGGATAGGATAGAGGATAGAATAGGATAGAGGATAGGATAGGATAGAGGATAGGATAGGGGATGGGATAGGATAGAGGATAGGATAGGATTGAGGATAGGATAGGATAGAGGATAGGATTGGCGATTGGATAGGATAGATGACAGAGGATAGGATAGGATAGAGGATATTGTAGGATAGAGGATAGGATAGGATTGAGGATAGGATAGGGGATTGGATAGGATAGAGCATAGGATAGGATAGAGGATAGGATAGGATAGAGGATAGGATAGGATAGAGGATAGGATAGGATAGAGGATAGGATAGGATAGAGGATAGGATAGGATAGGATAGAGGATAGGATAGGATAGAGGATAGGATAGGATAGAGAATAGGATAGGATAGAGGATAGGATAGGATAGAGGATAGGATAGGATAGAGGATAGGATAGGATAGAGGATAAAATAGGATAGAGGATAGGATAGGATAGAGGATAGGATAGGATAGAGGATAGGATAGGATAGAGGATAGGATAGGATAGTGGATAGGATAGGATAGAGGATAGGATAGGATAGAGGATAGGACAGGATAGAGGATAGGATAGGATAGAGGATAGGATGGGATAGAGGATAGGATAGAGGATAGGATAGAGGATAGGATAGGATAGAGGATAGGATAGGATAGAGGAAAGGATAGGATAGAGGATAGGACAGGATAGAGGATTGGATAGGATAGAGGATAGGATAGAGGATAGGATAGGATAGAGGATAGGATAGGATAGAGGATAGGATAGGATAGAGGATGTGATAGGATAGAGGATAGGATAGGATAGAGAATAGGATAGGATATATGATATTATCGGATAGACGATAGGATACTATAGAGGATACGATATTATAGAGGAAAGGATAGGATAGAGGATAGGATAATGGATGGGATAGGATAGAGGATAGGATAGGATAGAGGATAGGATAGGATAGGGAATAGCATAGGATAGATGATATTATAGGATAGACGATAGGATAGGATAGATGATACGATAATATAGAGGATAGGATAGGGGATTTGATAGGATAGAGGATAGGATAGGATAGAGGATAGGATAGGTTAGAGGACAGGATAGGATAGTGGATAATACAGGATGGATGATAGGATAGAGGATAGGATAGGGGATAGGATAGGATACAGCTTAGGATAGGATAGGGGATAGGATAGGATAGAGGATAGAATAGAGTGTAGGATAGGATAGAGGATAGGATAGAGTATAGGATAGGATAGAGGACAGGATAGGGGATTCGATGGGATACAGGATAGGATAGGATAGAGGATAGGATAGGATAGAGGATAGCATAGGTGATTGGATAGGATACAGCTTAGGATAGGATAGGGGATAGGATAGGATAGAGGATAGAATAGGATAGAGGATAGGATAGGATAGAGGATAGGATAGGATAGAGGATAAAATAGGATAGAGGATAGGATAGGATAGAGGATAGGATAGGATAGAGGATAGGATAGGATAGAGGATAGGATAGGATAGTGGATAGGATAGGATAGAGGATAGGATAGGATAGAGGATAGGACAGGATAGAGGATAGGATAGGATAGAGGATAGGATGGGATAGAGGATAGGATAGAGGATAGGATAGAGGATAGGATAGGATAGAGGATAGGATAGGATAGAGGAAAGGATAGGATAGAGGATAGGACAGGATAGAGGATTGGATAGGATAGAGGATAGGATAGAGGATAGGATAGGATAGAGGATAGGATAGGATAGAGGATAGGATAGGATAGAGGATGTGATAGGATAGAGGATAGGATAGGATAGAGAATAGGATAGGATATATGATATTATCGGATAGACGATAGGATACTATAGAGGATACGATATTATAGAGGAAAGGATAGGATAGAGGATAGGATAGGGGATGGGATAGGATAGAGGATAGGATAGGATAGAGGATAGGATAGGATAGGGAATAGCATAGGATAGATGATATTATAGGATAGACGATAGGATAGGATAGATGATACGATAATATAGAGGATAGGATAGGGGATTTGATAGGATAGAGGATAGGATAGGATAGAGGATAGGATAGGTTAGAGGGCAGGATAGGATAGTGGATAATATAGGATGGATGATAGGATAGAGGATAGGATAGAGGATAGGATAGAGTATAGGATAGGATAGAGGACAGTATAGGGGATTCGATGGGATAGAGGATAGGATATGATAGAGGATAGGATAGGATAGAGGATAGGATAGGATTGAGGATAGGATAGGATAGAGGATAGGATAGGATAGAGGATAGGATAGGATAGAGGATAGGATAGGATAGAGGATAGCATAGGATAGAGGATATGATAGGATAGAGGATAAGGTACAGGAACGGATAGGATAGAAAATAGGATAGGATACAGGATACGCTATTATAGAGGATAGGATAGGATAGAGTATATAATAAGATAGAGGATAGGATAGAGGATAGGATAGGATAGAGTATAGGATAGGATAGAGGATAGGATAGGATAGACGATACTATAGGATAGAGGATATTATAGGGGCTAGTGGATACGACAGGACAGAGGATAGGATAGGATAGAGGATAGGATAGGATAGAGGATAGGATAGGATAGAGGATAGCATAGGATAGAGGATAGGATTGGATAGAGGATAGGATAGGATAGAGGATCGGATAGGATAGAGGATAGGATAGGATAGAGGATAGGATAGGATAGAGGATAGGATAGGATAGAGGAAAGGATAGGATAGAGGATAGGATAGGGGATGGGATAGGATACAGGATAGGATAGGATAGAGGATAGGATAGGATAGTGAATAGCATAGGATAGATGATATTATAGGATAGACGATAGGATAGGATAGATGATACGATAATATAGAGGATAGGATAGGGGATTTGATAGGATAGAGGATAGGATAGGATAGAGGATAGGATAGGTTAGAGGACAGGATAGGATAGTGGATAATATAGGATGGATGATAGGATAGAGGATAGGATAGAGGATAGGATAGAGTATAGGATAGGATAGAGGACAGTATAGGGGATTCGATGGGATAGAGGATAGGATATGATAGAGGATAGGATGGGATAGAGGATAGCATAGGATAGAGGATAGGATTGGATAGAGGATAGGATAGGATAGAGGATGGGATAGGATAGAGGATAGGATAGGATAGAGGATAGGATAGGATATAGGATAGGATAGGATAGAGGATAGGATACGATAGAGGATGTGATAGGATAGAGGATAGGATAGGATAGAGAATAGGATAGGATATATGATATTATCGGATAGACGATAGGATACTATAGAGGATACGATATTATAGAGGAAAGGATAGGATAGAGGATAGGATAGGGGATGGGATAGGATAGAGGATAGGATAGGATAGAGGATAGGATAGGATAGGGAATAGCATAGGATAGATGATATTATAGGATAGACGATAGGATAGGATAGATGATACGATAATATAGAGGATAGGATAGGGGATTTGATAGGATAGAGGATAGGATAGGATAGAGGATAGGATAGGTTAGAGGGCAGGATAGGATAGTGGATAATATAGGATGGATGATAGGATAGAGGATAGGATAGAGGATAGGATAGAGTATAGGATAGGATAGAGGACAGTATAGGGGATTCGATGGGATAGAGGATAGGATATGATAGAGGATAGGATAGGATAGAGGATAGGATAGGATTGAGGATAGGATAGGATAGAGGATAGAATAGGATAGAGGATAGGATAGGATAGAGGATAGGATAGGATAGAGGATAGCATAGGATAGAGGATATGATAGGATAGAGGATAGCATAGGATAGAGGATAGGATTGGATAGAGGATAGGATAGGATAGAGGATCGGATAGGATAGAGGATAGGATAGGATAGAGGATAGGATAGGATAGAGGATAGGATAGGATAGAGGAAAGGATAGGATAGAGGATAGGATAGGGGATGGGATAGGATACAGGATAGGATAGGATAGAGGATAGGATAGGATAGGGAATAGCATAGGATAGAGGATATGATAGGATAGAGGATAAGGTACAGGAACGGATAGGATAGAAGATAGGATAGGATACAGGATACGCTATTATAGAGGATAGGATAGGATAGAGTATATAATAAGATAGAGGATAGGATAGAGGATAGGATAGGATAGAGTATAGGATACAATCGAGGATAGGATAGAGGAATGGATGGGATAGAGGATTGCATACGATGGAGGATAGGATAGGATAGAGGATAGGATAGGGGATTGGATAGGACAGAGGATAGGATAGGATGGAGTATAGGATAGGATAGAGGATAGGATAGGATTGAGGATAGGATAGGATAGAGGATAGGATAGGATAGAGGATAGGATAGGATAGAGGATAGGATAGGATAGAGGATAGGATAGGATAGAGGATAGCATAGGATAGAGGATATGATAGGATAGAGGATAAGGTACAGGAACGGATAGGATAGAAGATAGGATAGGATACAGGATACGCTATTATAGAGGATAGGATAGGATAGAGTATATAATAAGATAGAGGATAGGATAGAGGATAGGATAGGATAGAGTATAGGATACAATCGAGGATAGGATAGAGGAATGGATGGGATAGAGGATTGCATACGATGGAGGATAGGATAGGATAGAGGATAGGATAGGGGATTGGATAGGACAGAGGATAGGATAGGATGGAGTATAGGATAGGATATAGAATAGGATAGAGTATAGGATAGGGTAGAGGATAGGATAGGATAGAGGATAGGATAGGGGATTCGATAGGATAGAGGATAGGATAGGATAGAGGATACGATATCATAGAGGATAGGATAGGATAGAGGATAGGATAGGGGATTAGATAGGATAGAGGATAGGATAGGATACTGGACAGGATAGGATACTGGACAGGATAGGATAGAGGATAGGATAGGATAGAGGATAGGATAGGATAGAGGATAGTATAGGATAGAGGATAGGATAGGATAGAGGATAGGATAGGATAGAGGATAGGATAGGATAGAGGATAGGATAGGATAGAGGATAGGATAGGATAGAGGATAGGATAGGATAGAGGATAGGATAGGATAGAGGATAGGATAGGATAGAGGATAGGATAGGATAGAGGATAGGATTGGATAGAGGATAGGATAGGATAGAGGATAGGATAGGATAGAGGATAGGATAGGATAGAGGATAGGATAGGATAGAGGATAGGATAGGATAGATGATAGGATAGGATACAGTATAGGATAGGATTCAGAATAAAATTGGTTAGAGGATAGGATAGGATAGAGGATAGTATAGGATAAAGGATAGGATAGGATAGAGGATAGGATAGGATAGAGGATAGGATAGGATAGAGGATAGGATAGGATAGAGTATAGGATAGGGTAGAGGATAGGATAGGATAGAGGATAGGATAGGGGATTCGATAGGATAGAGGATAGGATAGGATAGAGGATACGATATCATAGAGGATAGGATAGGATAGAGGATAGGATAGGGGATTGGATAGGATAGAGGATAGGATAGGATACTGGACAGGATAGGATAGAGGATAGGATAGGATAGAGGATAGGATAGGATAGAGGATAGTATAGGATAGAGGATAGGATAGGATAGAGGATAGGATAGGATAGAGGATAGGATAGGATAGAGGATAGGATAGGATAGAGGATAGGATAGGATAGAGGATAGGATAGGATAGAGGATAGGATAGGATAGAGGATAGGATAGGATAGAGGATAGGATTGGATAGAGGATAGGATAGGATAGAGGATAGGATAGGATAGAGGATTGGATAGGATAGAGGATAGGATAGGGGCTAGTGGAAACGACAGGACAGAGGATAGGATAGGATAGACGATAGGATTGGATAGAGGATAGGATAGGATAGAGTATAGGATAGGGGATTGGATAGGATAGAGGATAGGAGACGATAGAGGATAGGATAGGATACAGTATAAGATAGGATAGAGGATAGGATAGGATAGAGGTTCGAATAGAGGATAGGATAGAGGATTGGATAGGATAGAAGATAGGATAGGGGATTGGATAGGGTAGGATAGAGGATAGGATGAGGGATTGGATAGGGTAAAGGATAGGATACGATAGAGGATAGGGTAGGATAGGGAATAGGATAGGATAGATGATATTATAGGATAGATGATAGAATATGATAGAGGATACGATATTATAGAGGATAGGATAGGATAGAGGATAGGATAGGATAGAGCATAGGATAGGATAAAGTATAGGATAGGGGATTGGATAGGATCGAGGATAGGATAGGATAGAGGATAGGATAGGATAGAGCATAGGATAGGATAGAGGAAAGGATAGGATAGATAATATTATGGGAAAGAGGATATGATATGATAGAGGATACGATATTATAGAGGATATAATACGATAGAGGATAGGATACGATAGAGGGTAGGATAGGATTGAGTATAGGATAGGATAGAGGATAAGATAGTATAGAGGATAAGGTAGGGGATCGGATAGGATAGAGAATAGGATAGGATAGAAGATAGGATAGGGGATTGGATAGGGTAGGATAGAGGATAGGATGTGGGATTGGATAGGGTAGAGCATAGAACACGAAAGAGGATATGGTAGGATAGAGGATAGGATAGGATAGATGATATTATAGGATAGATGATAGAATATGATAGAGGATACGATATTATAGAGGATAGGATAGGATAGAGGATAGGATAGGATAGAGCATAGGATAGGATAAAGTATAGGATAAGGGATTGGATAGGATCGAGGATAGGATAGGATAGAGGATAGGATAGGATAGAGGATAGGATAGGATAGAGGATAGGATAGGATAGAGGATAGGATAGGATAGAGGATAGGATAGAGAATAGGATAGGATAGAGGATAGGATAGGATAGAGGATAGGATAGGGGATTCGATTGGATACAGGATAGGATAGGATGGATGATAGGATAGGATATAGGATAGGATAGAGGATAGGATATGATAGAGGATAGGATAGGATAGAGGAGAGGATAGGATAGAGGATAGGATACGATAGAGGATAAGATAGGATTGAGGATAGGATAGGATAGAGGATATGATAGGATAGAGGATAAGGTACAGGAACGGATAGGATAGAAAATAGGATAGGATACAGGATACGCTATTATAGAGGATAGGATAGGATAGAGTATATAATAAGATAGAGGATAGGATAGAGGATAGGATAGGATAGAGTATAGGATACGATCGAGGATAGGATAGAGGAATGGATAGGGGATTGGATAGGACAGAGGATAGGATAGGATGGAGGATAGGATAGGATATAGAATAGGATAGAGAATAGGATAGGGTAGAGGATAGGATAGGATAGAGGATAGGATAGGGGATTCGATAGGATAGAGGATAGGATAGGATAGAGGATACGATATCATAGAGGATAGGATAGGATAGAGGATAGGATAGGATAGAGGATAGGATAGGATAGAGGATAGGATAGGATAGAGGATAGGATAGGATAGAGGATAGGATAGGATAGAGGATAGGATAGGATAGAGGATAGGATAGGATAGAGGATAGGATAGGATAGAGGATAGGATAGGATAGAGGATAGGATAGGATAGAGGATAGGATAGGATAGAGGATAGGATAGGATAGAGGATAGGATAGGATAGAGGATAGGATAGGATAGAGGATAGGATAGGATAGAGGATAGGATAGGATAGAAGATAGGATAGGATAGAGGATAGGATAGGATAGAGGATAGGATAGGATAGAGGATAGGATAGGATAGAGGATAGGATAGGATAGAGGATAGGATAGGATAGAGGATAGGATAGGATAGAGGATAGGATAGGATAGAGGATAGGATAGGATAGAGGATAGGATAGGATAGAGGATAGGATAGGATAGAGGATAGGATAGGATAGAGGATAGGATAGGATAGAGGATAGGATAGGATAGAGGATAGGATAGGATAGAGGATAGGATAGGATAGAGGATAGGATAGGATAGAGGATGGGATAGGATAGAGGATAGGATAGGATAGAGGATGGGATAGGATAGAGGATAATATAGGATAGAGGATAGGATAGGATAGAGGATAGGATAGGATAGAGGATAGGATAGGATAGAGGATAGGATAGGATAGAGGATAGGATAGGATAGAGGATAGGATAGGATAGAGGATAGGATAGGATAGAGGATAGGATAGGATAGAGGATAGGACAGAGGATAGGATAGGATGGAGGATAGGATAGGATATAGAATAGGATAGAGAATAGGATAGGGTAGAGGATAGGATAGGATAGAGGATAGGATAGGATAGAGGATAGGATACGATAGAGGATAGGATAGGATAGAGGATACGATATAGGATTTAATAGGATAGAGGATAGGATACGATAGAGGATAGGATAGCATAGAGGATAGGATAGGATAGAGGATAGAATAGAGGATAGGATAGGATAGAGGATAGGGTAGGATAGAGAATAGGATATAGGATTGGATAGGATAGAGGATAGAATAGGATAGAGGATAGGATAGGATAGAGGATTGGATAGGATAGAGAATAGGATAGGGTAGAGGATAGGATAGGGTAGAGGATAGGATAGGATGGAGGATAGGATAGGATAGAGGATGGGGTACGATAGATGATACGATAGGATAGAGGATAGGATAGGATAGAGGATAGGATAGGATAGAAGATAGGATTGGATGGAGGATAGGATGGGATAGAGGATATGATAAAATAGAAGGTAGGATAATATAGAGGATAGGATAGGATGGAGGATAGGATGGGATAGAGGATAGGATAAGATAGAGGATAGGATAGGATAGAGGATAGGATATGATCGAAGATAGGAAAGGATAGAGGATAGGATTGGATAGAGGGTAGTATAGGATACAGGATAGGATTGCATAGAGGATAGCATGAGACAGAGGATTGGATAGGATAGAGGAATAGGATAGGATAGAGGATAGGATACGATAGAGGATGGGATAGAATAGAGGATAGGATAGGATAGAGGATAGGATGGGATAGAGGATAGGATAGGATAGATGGTAGTATACCATAGAGGATACGATACGATAGAGGATAGAATAGGATAGAGGATAGGATAGGATAGAGGATAGGATAGAATAGAGGATATTATATAATAGAAGATAGGATAGGATAGAGGATAGGATAGAGGATAGGATAGAGGATAGGATAGAGGATAGGATAGAGGATAGGATAGAGGATAGGATAGAGGATAGGATAGAGGATATCGTAGGATAGAGTATAGGATAGGCTAGAGGATAGGATAGGATAGAGGATGGGATAGGATAGAGGATACGATAGGATAGAGGATACGATAGGATAGAGGATAGGATAGGATAGAGGATAGGATAGATGATAGTATAGGATATAGTATAGGATAGGATAGAGGTCAGGATAGGATAGAGGATAGGATTGGATATAGGATAGGATAGGACAGAGGGTAGGATAGGACAGAGGATAGGATAGGATAGAGTATAGGATAGGATAGAGGATTTTATAGGATATAGGATAGGATAGGATAGAGGATAGGATAGAGGATAGGATATAGGATATGATAGGATAGAGGATAGGATAGGATAGTGGATATGATAGGATACAGGATGGGATAGGATAGAGGATACGATAGGATAGAGGATAGGATAGGATAGAGGATAGGATAGGATAGAGGATAGGACAGGATAGAGGATAGGATAGGATAGGGAATAGGATAGGATTGAGGATAGGAGAGTATAGAGGATAGGATAGAGGATTGGATAGGATAGAGTATATTATATAATAGAGGATAGGATAGGATACTATAGATATTTGTACAGAAATTATATCTATAATACGGTTCCATTAACTGTTGTATATGTATCTCGTTACATTGTATCTCGCGGTGTCTTTAGGTATCGAATCAAAGACAGAGCCGCGCTTCTTTTTGGTACGCCGACGTGTCCCATTCAGATGTTTTATTTTTCTCCAACGTATCGACGAGCTGCCGAAGTCGTTCAGTAAAAGCCTAGCCTTAGTAGAGGAAACATCGATCAAATATCGTTCATGATCATATCTGTGTTTTTTTTATTCTTTCTAAATAAGTAAATACCTTGCTTCCCAAAACCAACAGGTTATGGGCCCAGGCACATAGTTAAAGTAATTTTAAAGTTACTTTAAACTAATTTGAACTAATTTTAAAGTTATTTTAAGTTTTAAAGTGAACGGGAAAGAGACGTGTGATACTGTGAAAATGAGTGCAGACACGAAGAAGACAAAGCGAAACATCAACCCCTTCGATGGGGAAAAGTATAGCGTCTGGAAACACAGAATTCGGGCATTAATAGCAGAAGAGGATGCACTGAAAGTTTTGGACTTGGATCGCCCAGAAACCCCGGGAAAAGATTGGATGCGATGCGAGAGAATTGCTACGGGAATAATTATTGAATACTTAACAGATTCAATGTTATATTTCGCAACGGAGACAGATACGGCTAGGGATATAATTAACAAATTGGATGCGATATACCAAAGAAAAAGCCTCGCAACTCAACTTGCTGTCGAGAAGAAGTTATTGTGTTTTAAATTTAAGGAAGATATACCACTTTCAAAACATTTCATACTTTTCGACGAAATGATAGTGGAACTACACTCTGCGGGAGAAACACTGTCCGAGATGAGTAAAGTAGCCAGATTGTTATTAACGTTACCAAATTCATACGATCCACTCGTCACCGCAATCCAAACCCAATCAGACGAAAATCTAAGCCTCGCATTTGTGAAAATTAAATTGCTAGATTATGAAGTGAAACTACGAAATGAGAAAAGTGAAACAAGTGCAAAAGTATTGCATATAGAAACAAAAAGGGATAATGAGAGGATAAAGAGAGATAAAAAATTTAAGACAAGTTTTAAAAGAAATGAAAATAATCATCAACGTCGTTCTTTTAAAAATAAAGGATTTAACAAAAACTATTATAAAAAATGTGATTATTGTGGCAGAAGAAACCACGAAAAGAAAGACTGCTACTATTACAAAAGGAATTCTACGGCTGAAGAGCGGCCGCGAACAATTCAAACCGTTCAAGTGCAAGGAGAGCGTGAAAGCTTCGCGTTTATGACAGGAGTTCAAATAAAAAATAATAAAAGATCAAATGATTCTGCTGAAATAGATTTTATATTGGACTCAGGTGCTACAGATCACTTGGTTAATGAAATGGATTTTTTCGTGACTTTATCAACATTGAAGAAGCCCATTCATGTGTCAATTGCAAAGAAAGGAGAAGTTATCACGGCAACGAAGATTGGTTCGATTAAAATAACGACAAATCTAGGAGTGACCGGAGTTCTGGAGAATGTATTATACGTACCCGATGTCCCAAACAACCTACTTTCCGTTCGCCTAATCCAGGAAGCCGGAATGAGAGTCATTTTTAGCGAAACTGGCAAAGTTACAGTAACGAAAGGTGGTAAGACCATACTCACTGGTAAGTCAGCACAAAATTTAATATGTGTAACATTTACTATTGATAAAACTATGTGTGATAAAACATATGCAAATAATATCGTAGTACCAAACACATACAAATTGTGGCATGAACGTTTGGGTCATATTGAGAGTTCTAAATTCGTTAAAATGAAACAGAATGATTTAATCGT
Source organism: Halictus rubicundus (assembly GCF_050948215.1). NCBI lineage: Eukaryota > Metazoa > Arthropoda > Insecta > Hymenoptera > Halictidae > Halictus > Halictus rubicundus. The sequence continues at coordinate 174,687 of NW_027488936.1, forward strand.
TGGTAAGAAATTAATAGACAGAATTAATCCTACACAGGATTTATGTGAAGCTTGTGTGTACGGAAAACAAGCGCGTCTGCCTTTCTCAAAAGGAAGGGACAGGAGTCACATAACTAGACCTCTGTTTACTGTCCACTCTGATGTATGTGGACCAATTAAACCAAAAACAATCGACGAAAAAAGTTATTTTGTTACATTCATTGACGAATTTACACATTACACGGTCGTTTATCTCATCGCGTTTAAATCTGAAGTGTTCAAAGTTTTTCAAGACTTTGTAGCCAAATCTGAATCACACTTCAGTTTACAAATCGCAAATTTGAATTGCGATAATGGGACAGAATACTTATCAAATGAATTCAAAGCTTTTTGTGTGCAAAAGGGTATTCAATATCAATTGACAGTTCCGTATACGCCTCAGCAAAATCCCATAGCAGAACGAATGAACAGAACTCTATTAGAAAAAGCTCGCGCCATGATTCATGGTGCTGTTTTATACAAAGAGCTATGGGGAGAGGCAATATTAACAGCAGCCCACTTAATTAATATTTCTCCAAGTAAAGCCATCGCGGAGAATAAAACTCCTTTTGAACTATGGCATAATAGGAAACCAAAATTAAATCGTTTAAGAATTTTTGGTAGCACCGTCTACGTGCACGACAAAAATAGAGAAAGTAAATTTGATAAGAAATCGTTTAAAGGGATATTTATAGGCTATGAGAAAAACGGGTATAAAATATTAAACGCGAATACAGGAAAATTCATGATAGCCCGTGATGTCATTTTTGATGAGATTAATTTTAAAAATTCAAGACCTTTTGTACACACAAATAACTTTGAAGAAGAAAGTATCGTAGCAATAAAATCACAAGAAGCTGATGAAGAAAAAGAAATCAGCAAAAGTCAAAGGAGCGAAACAATAGTGTCTGATAAAAGGAATATCGAAAACACTAATGCTCAAATTGACTGTAATGAAAGTGGTTCGCGAAGAAGTGCAAGAATTAAAGTCAAACCTCATATAAATTATAATGAGGAGCATGATTATCATGCTTATGCACTCGCAACAAATTGTGAAGTTCCCAAAGCGTATAGTGAGATAAAAGACCGTGATGATAAGATTCAGTGGGAGAAAGCGATAAAAGATGAAATCGACTCCCTAATATATAACAATACGTGGAACCTAGTTCCCCGTCCAAATAATAAAAATATAGTTGATTGCAAATGGGTTTTTAGCATTAAAATGGATGAAAACGGAAATCCATGCAAATTTAAAGCGAGATTGGTTGCAAGAGGTTTTAGTCAACAATATTTATTAGACTATAATGAGACCTTTGCGCCTGTAGCTCGCATTGCAACTTTTCGAATGCTTTTGGCCTTTGCAAATCAGTATAATTTATTAATTCACCAAATGGACGTTAAGACAGCCTTTTTGAATGGTCTACTGAAAGAGGAGATTTATATGCGTGTACCAGAAGGTATTCAAGCGCAAGAAAATCAAGTATGCAGGTTGAATAAAGCATTATATGGCTTAAAACAATCGGCCAGATGCTGGTTTCAACTTTTTGAAGTCACTCTCAAAAACCATGGCTTTCAAAACTCTTCTGTAGATCGCTGTTTATATTTCCTCGATAGGAATCATATTTGTAAAAATATATATGTCATTTTGTACGTTGACGATCTCTTAATAGTTACATACGATAGAAGCACATTAAAAAACTTTAAAGATTATTTAAAAAGAAAGTTTTCAATGACAGATATGAACGAAATGAGATTATTCCTAGGAATAAACGTTGAAAGAAAAGACGATATAATCACTCTAGATCAAAGCGTCTATTTACAGAATGTTTTGCAAAAGTACAAAATGAGTGAGTGTAATAGTGTAAGTACTCCATTGCCTGCAAAATTAGACTACACAGCCTTAGATTCGGATGAATATTTTGATGTACCATGTAGGAACCTTATTGGCTGCTTAATGTATGCTATGCTATGCACGCGACCTGATTTATGTTTCGCTGTGAACTTGCTCAGCAGATATCAAAATAAAAATAATAAGGAACTCTGGCAGAATCTAAAAAGGGTCTTAAGATATGTGAAAGGATCGTTAAGATACCGTTTAATTTATAAAAGAAATGATTTCAAAACTATATTGACTGGTTATGTAGACTCTGATTGGGCAGGTAATGAAATCGACAGGAAGAGTACGACTGGATATATTTTTAAAATGTTTGAAACGAATACGATCTGTTGGAATACAAGGAAACAAAACTCAGTTGCAACTTCCTCAACTGAAGCTGAGTATATGGCGTTATATGAAGGGATTAAAGAAGCTAGTTGGATAAAATCTTTGTTGTCGAGTATAAAAATAGACATAAAGGAACCAATTACTATTTTCGAGGACAATAACGGTTGTATAGCAATAGGAAATAATCCAACAGAACATAAGCGATCGAAACACATCGACGTTAAGTATCATTTTTCACGAGAAAAGATTGAACAAAAGGAAATAATACTAAAATATATACCTACAGGTGAACAACTAGGGGATATTTTCACAAAACCAATACCAACAGTGAAGTTCAATTATATGCGCAAACAGATTGGACAGGAGGAGCCCGAGTGATAAGAAATTGTTAAACGATAATAATGGTTTGATTGAGTTTTTTTTTTGGGTTTTCCTCAATCCATTGCAACGAATGTTGAACCATTTGTATATTGCCCAAGAATAATAATAATAAAAGGGAAATGAACGATGTTCTCTCTATAAGTATTTAAAGATTAATTTCTGAGTGGGAGTATAGATATTTGTACAGAAATTATATCTATAATACGGTTCCATTAACTGTTGTATATGTATCTCGTTACATTGTATCTCGCGGTGTCTTTAGGTATCGAATCAAAGACAGAGCCGCGCTTCTTTTTGGTCCGCCGACGTGTCCCATTCAGATGTTTTATTTTTCTCCAACGTATCGACGAGCTGCCGAAGTCGTTCAGTAAAAGCCTAGCCTTAGTAGAGGAAACATCGATCAAATATCGTTCATGATCATATCTGTGTTTTTTTTATTCTTTCTAAATAAGTAAATACCTTGCTTCCCAAAACCAACAAATACCGGATAGTATAGGATAGAGTATAGGATAGGGTAGAGGACAGGATAGGATAGAGGATAGGATAGGATAGAGGATAGGATAGGACAGAGGGTAGGATAGGATAGAGTATGGGGTAGGATTGAGGATAGGATAGGATAGAGGATGGGATAGAATAGAGGATATTACAGCATATATAATGGGATAGGATAGAGGACAGGATACGGTAGAGGATGGGATACGATAGATGATACGATAGGATAGAGGATAGGATAGAGGATAGGATAGAAGATTGGATAGGATAGAGGATATTATAGGATAGACGATAGGATAGGATAGAGGATGTTATAGGATAGAGGATATTATAGGATAGACGATAGGATAGGATAGAGGATGTTATAGGATAGAGGATACAATAGGATAGAGGATACTATTGGATAGAGGATAGGATAGGATAGAGGATAGGATAGGGTAGAGGATAGGATAGGATGGAGGATAGGATGGTGTTAATTGTCCGCGGTTGATCAAGGCTTGATCGTTCGGACCTCTGATGATTTTGCACTGCGAGGTGCCCGCTAGGTTTCGAAGGACCACCTTCAACGATGGAAGGACGAAACAACGTATTGGATTTACGAACTATATTTCAGATAAGTGCTTGGATAACCAAGTGGTACGTTACAGAAACTTATAAGGTTACGGTGCAAAACGAGAGATCAACTGGTCGCCTGACAGCTATCGGTTCAGGCGAAAGCGAAGATTTGAGCGTGATGTTTCCAGTCTTGCTGTCCAGTTAATTCTAATTCTAAAAACGGCGAGTGAACCTTGCCGATAGTTCGGTTCTCCCTACCCTTGACTGCCAAATTTCCCCTTCCTTGGAAGTTGAGGGCGGGAAAAGCCGAGACTAAGGGCTCGGACTGGGCCCAAGGATCGCAGGGGGCAATGAAGAATGGCGGAGACGCGGCAAGATGGGGGTGGCGAAAGCAAACGCCCGCGTAGCGGTGCACGTGTCCTGAAGATGTCGACCACGGCCGGAAAACCCCACACATCTGGCAACTATAAAACGCCAGGGGCATACCTGCGACCGAGGCGAGGTAAGGAGCAAGATGTTGATGGCGAAAGCAGGGGACTAAAATATGCGAGCCTTATGACCTGGGTACGGGCGGCAATAACCATTAACGAAATTACGGTGACAGGCCCAAACCGTAGCCAGATGCCCCGACCTCGTCCCGGTCCCAAAGGACAATCGCTGTACAGACTCTACCTACCGCTGGCCGCTACATTCCGCCCACCTTGAACTGACCGAGTTCAATCGCATAATAAGGGAACGAGATAAAAAACGCAAAACGAAGTTACATAAACAATATACGGAGGTTGACACTACATGCAACGTTCAGACAAACTATAATCACGATAGAACCAAAGTCACACAAAAAACAACACACTCAAATCGCAATCAACAAATATGTACAATGCTAGAGAAAACAAGATGACTGAATATATACAATAAACTAGGCTAATCGCACACTAGAAATCTATGAACTAAACCAAACAAATAACATAGGTATATGTACATCATGCAAACAACACTTCAAGGTTTACGTGCCTTCGGCACTAGGCAACAAACAAATTTTCGTTGTGGGTCTCTTTAGAGTTCCAGTGGCTGTACGAATGGTAACCACTCTCACTATGTTGTCCTGACCGGGGTGCAACTCCAATATGCGACCCAGGGCCCACTTCATCGGTGGTAAGTTGTCCTCCTTGAGCAGGACCAATGCTCCTACCGTGGGCACATCGGGAGAACCAAGCCTCCATTTTTGTCGTTGTTGCAGTGCATGGAGGTAATCCCGCTGCCATCGTTTCCAAAAGTGCTGCAGCATTTGTTGTAGCAGCTGGAATCTACTTAGTCGATTTGGCGTTATGTGGCCAAGATCGGCCTGTGGAAGCGCCATCAACGCTTCTCCCACAAGGAAATGACCAGGCGTCAATGGGGTTAGGTCGGAAGGATCGGGAGATAAAGGATGTAGAGGCCGGGAGTTTAGGCAAGCTTCAACTTGTGTCAATACTGTGTACAACTCCTCAAATGTGAGTTTCTGCTCACCTATGACGCGTCGCATGTGCGTCTTGACCGAACGGACACCTCGTTCCCATAATCCACCAAAATGTGGAGCACGTGGCGGAATGAGGTGCCACTCCATGTGTTCTTGGGCTACTGCCTCCGCTACTCTATCATTGTGCGAGCGTGACGATAATAAGATTCCTAATTCCTTCAGTTCGTTGCGCGCGCCGATGAAATTCGTGCCATTATCCGAGTATATGGACGAGCATTTACCACGGCGTGATATGAATCGGTGTAAACAATTCAAAAACGCGTCGGTGGTCAAGTCTACGGCAAGTTCGATATGAATCGCCTTCGTGACCATACATACGAAAAGGCAAATGTAGGCCTTTCTAACGGTGCGGGAGCGTCCGCGTTCAACTAAGAGGAAAGGACCGGCATAATCTACACCGCAGGTGGCAAAGGCGCGAGCAGGAGTGACGCGAGCCGTGGGTAAAGTACCCATTTGAGGTTGTAAACTACCTGGATTCGACCGAAAACATTTCACGCAATTCCGTAGGACCTTTCTGGTAATGCGTCTACCGGATATGAGCCAATAACGTGAGTGCAATGACGCGAGAGTTTGTTGACACCCGGCATGTAATAATCGCAAATGTTCACGTCGTACCAAGAGAGTGGCCAACGGACTTGAGTTCGGAATAAGGACCGGATGTTTTTGGGAGAACGCTATAGGAGCGTTCTGGAATCGACCGCCCACCCTGATGATCCCGTCTTCATCCAGGAATGGGTGCAAAGATAGCAATGAGCTATCCTTGTCTAGGGCTAGTCCTGCCTTCAATTTACGCATCTCCTTGCTAAAGGAGTGCCCTTGGATGGCTCTAAGAATCGCGCGTTCGGCCGATGCGAGCTCGGCTACGCACAAAGGACGAAAATGTCGTTGCCCTGAAGTCTTACTCGCCCCTTTGTCTCGAATATTGCTACAGAATCTAAAGATGCAAGCTAAGATCCTAATGAGCTTGTTGTAGCACGAGTATCGCGTAGCTAAGTCTATTAGCAGTGACTGGCAATTTACCGATGCGGCTAACTGCACAATTGAATTGGGCCGTTCTTCCGGCACCTCGATGGTGCCCAACTCAAGGTGAGGCCATTTCACATCGTCGTTGGCTAACCAATCTGGACCATGCCACCATAAGTCGCTGTTTCTAAGAACGGACAATGTCGTACCGCGTGACAGAAGGTCCGCGGGATTATCGGCTGACTTCACATGAGACCAATTGCCAGCGGAAGTCAATGTCTGTATTTCAGCCGTTCTATTTGCAACGAACGTTTTCCATTTACACGGCCTATCCTTAATCCATGCTAACACTATCTGACTATCGGTCCAATAATACTCGCGCATAGCCCTAATTTGTAGTGATTCCTTTGCCTTTGCTAATAGCTGTGCCAATAAAACAGCACCGCACAATTCCAAACGGGGCAAGCTAAGGGTTTTTAAGGGTGCTACCCGTGATTTGGCGCATAACAACTGAACGACCCACGATCTATTGTCCGTCCTCGAGCGCAGGTACACGGCAGCCCCGTATGCCTTTTCCGAGGCATCCGAGAAGCCATGCACCTCTATGTCCAGGTGTGACAGTAAAACACGCCGAGGGATACGCACGGAGGAAATTTCGCTCATTTCATTTCTAAAAGATAGCCATTGGGAATGAAGGTCTTGTGGGAGACCTTCATCCCAGCCTATCTTTAGTGCCCAAAGTCTCTGCATGAATAGCTTCGCCTTAACTATTATTGGACCGATAAGCCATAAGGGATCGAAAATCTGCGCTATCTCGGCGAGAATGTAGCGCTTTGTTATTCTAGGGTATTCCTTGTATTGGCTGCTATAGGCTAATTCGTCTGTGGACACGGACCACAAAAGACCCAATGTTTTGGCCTCTCTATCTATTGTTTTGAACTCTAAGCTCGGTGTGTCACCGCTATCGTGAACAATTGCTCTAGGGTCATTGCTTGCCCACTTTCGCAACGGAAAGCCAGCTTGCGCTAGAACCCATGTGAGAGACTCCCGCAGGTCTATAGCCTGCTCGAGAGTTTCACAACCAGTCAGCAGGTCGTCTACATAAAAATCCTTTAGGATCTTCTCACTGGCGGAAGGATGCGAGAGAGCGCAATCCTTGCCTACCTGCTTTAGGGCGCGAGTAGCCAAATAGGAGGCGGATGCTGTACCGTAAGTGACGGTATTTAGAGAGTATGTGCCTATGCTATCACTATCACTAGACCGCCAAAGAATCAACTGGTATTTGCGATCTTCTGGGCGTACCGCGACCTGTCTATACATCTTCGCGATGTCGGCCGACAAAACGATTCGATGCCTTCTAAACCTAACCAAAATGCTAAATAAATCGTCCTGAACCGGCCGGCCTACTACTTGTGCATCGTTCAGAGATATGCCGGTGGACGTCTTCGCCGAACCATCAAAGACGACGCGAAGTTTGGTGGTCGTACTAGTTTCCTTCATCACTGCATGATGGGGCAAGTAAAAACTACTGTCGACGGAAGATACGTCCTTGGCGTCCAATTTGGTCATATGACCCAATTCTACGTATTCGCGCAGGAAGTCGTTGTATTGATTGCCAAAATCCGGATTTTTTCTACATTTTCTCTCCATGTTGAGCAATCGTCGTTCCGCCTGCGCGCGAGATTCGCCTAATTCGCGAACGCGGTCATTGAACGGTATCCCAACTACGAACCGCCCGCGTTCATTGCGCGTGGTATGTTTCCGAAAATGTTGCTCGCATGGATCGGTGGCTTCCAACGATTCTATGTTTCTAAGCTCCTCCACTTCCCAAAAACGCGTGACTGACCTTTCCAATTGCGCGTTCGTTATCGCGTGGCAAGACCGAACGGGTTTGGCATTCGCCGACGCCGTTGGCCAATGCGTGCTACCGCCTAAAACCCAACCGAGTCGCGTCTTCTGCCACATTAGATTGCCTAGTCCAATTCTGATCTGACCAATACACAATAGGTCCCAGAAAAGGCCGCAACCTATCAGCAGATCGACGCGCCCCGGTCTCTGAAACTCGGGATCGGCGGGGATTACCCCGGACGGTATCGGAATTTTGACGCGCTCTAGCGGAACGTTTGGCATCTCGTCGGTGATGTTGTCTATTACCAAGCAAGACAACGCCGTGTGGTAGTTGTTAGAACCGGAGGCAATCCGCAAGTGCGCGGTTGAGCTGATTTTACTCTGAACGCGCCCTACTCCGCTAATTACGGTGTCAGCAACCCGACGAGGCAATGCAATGCGGTCACAAAAATCCCGGGTGACAAAATTGGCTTGGGAACCAACATCTAATAAGGCGCGACATTTATGATCCCTTCCATGTCGATCGGTCACGAAAACTAATGCGGTAGACAGTACCGCGCAATCGGCAACCATGCTCTCCGAGTTCGCTATGCACGACTGTACGATGTGAGAGGTAGAGGAAGTCGGAGAATCTACGTTATCGCTATTGGGGACATTCTCCCTTTGCAACAAGGTGTGGTGTCTTTTTCCACATTTTCTACAATTACCGCGAGTACATGCCCTGATGCTATGCCCTCGCGATAAACAATTGAAACAAGCCCCTGATCCCTTTACCGCGGTGTGTCTTTCCGAAGAAGGCATGGCTAGCCACTTCGGACAATATTGCAGCGCATGCTCGCTGTCGCATAACAAACATCGAGTCGGTTTGCCAGCGACGTGAGAAGCTGCGACGTATCCTTCTCTTCTAGTTTCGCGCGGTTTGCTAATTTTGGGGCGTTCAAACGAATTACTACCGGTCGACGACTGGATTGTGTCTTTCCGCGAGAGATACTGCGACCGTTGTTCTAGGAATTTCGCTAGATCCTTAAAGGGGGGCATCTTGCGCGAGTCCATTGTGCGTTTTTCCCACTCATCGCAGGATACGCTATCCAATTTTCTAGTGATACACGTGCTAACAAAGGCGTCTAAAATTTCTTCGGGTTTCAACAATGAGTCAAGAGCACTCACGTTATTTACCGCGGTATCTACCAATTCTCCAAGAGCCTTGCCACTTTGCTTCTTGATCGGCTGGGTGTCTAGCAAGGCATTTATGTGATGCGCGATCAGGGCTTTCGGGTCATCAAATCGCTCTCTCAAGCGACACCAGGCTAATTTGTAATTTGCCGCCGAGACACTAAATGATTCGATGGATCGCGCAGCTGACCCTGACAAGGCGGATACTAAATAATTAAAACGGTCAATGTCCGTCAGTCTTTCCGAATCGTGAACTAACGAGCTAAAGGTATCACGAAACCGGATCCATTCGGTGAGGTTACTGTCGAAACTAGGTAGTTTAATGACTGGGAGGCGCGTCGCGGGGTGCGGATCAGACGGCACTGGAGTAGCACTATTTGTAATGGAAGTACTAGGGCCTGCCTCACCGCGAGCATGCACTAATCTACCTTCCGCCTTGGACATTATTTTAAAATAGCTGTCTTCAAACTGCTCGCGCTCCGCTAACTGTGCCTCTTCATGAGGCGTATCCACGACGGCCGTTTCTATTTGAGATTGAACCACATCGAACTTCTCGTATAACCCTTCGTTTGCGCGAACGCGTTTTTCAAAAGCTACTATGTCCGCGCTGATGTCAGACGACTCTACAAACTTCCGAAAAATGGTCAACTTCGCCTTTATGCCTCCGCGCGCAGAAATCAATGGTTTAAGACCGTCCATGTTGTACACAATAGAGACACAAATCAAAGACAAGGAGAAAATGGACTTACGGACAAGACAGGAGTGGATCGACGTTGATGACCAACTTCAGCAGATCCTCCCAGAAGATGCGCGTCGTGTCCTGGCAGCTGCAGCGTCCAGGGTGGTACACAACCAAAGCCTTCTCCGGCGATACCCAGCAAATGATGTTGGCCACAGTCTGGTGATCCGCGGAGCTCCAACGTGCTTGAGTTCCAGTTGTTGTCGTATAGTACGACCCACGATGAGCTGTAGCAAGTTCCGCTGCTGTCCTGGCCCAATATGTGGACTGCAAATTAGTTGAAGTCGTACGCCGCTTGTCACTATCACGTCCAGGGGGGTGGTAAACGCACTCGTCACTCACTGGCGCCTCACTGGATGTCCAAGTCGGTGTGCAGAACTTCCAAAGGATCAGTTTCCTTGTTATTGCGAAATTGTTCACTTGTTGTCTATCCGGCTCGAAGGACCAAATGTTAATTGTCCGCGGTTGATCAAGGCTTGATCGTTCGGACCTCTGATGATTTTGCACTGCGAGGTGCCCGCTAGGTTTCGAAGGACCACCTTCAACGATGGAAGGACGAAACAACGTATTGGATTTACGAACTATATTTCAGATAAGTGCTTGGATAACCAAGTGGTACGTTACAGAAACTTATAAGGTTACGGTGCAAAACGAGAGATCAACTGGTCGCCTGACAGCTATCGGTTCAGGCGAAAGCGAAGATTTGAGCGCGATGTTTCCAGTCTTGCTGTCCAGTTAATTCTAATTCTAAAAACGGCGAGTGAACCTTGCCGATAGTTCGGTTCTCCCTACCCTTGACTGCCAAATTTCCCCTTCCTTGGAAGTTGAGGGCGGGAAAAGCCGAGACTAAGGGCTCGGACTGGGCCCAAGGATCGCAGGGGGAAATTAAGAATGGCGGAGACGCGGCAAGATGGGGGTGGCGAAAGCAAACGCCCGCGTAGCGGTGCACGTGTCCTGAAGATGTCGACCACGGCCGGAAAACCCCACACATCTGGCAACTATAAAACGCCAGGGGCATACCTGCGACCGAGGCGAGGTAAGGAGCAAGATGTTGATGGCGAAAGCAGGGGACTAAAATATGCGAGCCTTATGACCTGGGTACGGGCGGCAATAACCATTAACGAAATTACGGTGACAGGCCCAAACCGTAGCCAGATGCCCCGACCTCGTCCCGGTCCCAAAGGACAATCGCTGTACAGACTCTACCTACCGCTGGCCGCTACAGATGGGATAGAGGATATGATAAGATAGAAGATGGGATAGGATAGAGGATAGGATAGGATGGAGGATAGGATGGGATAGAGGATAGGATAAGATAGATGATAGGATACGATAGATGATAGGATATGATAGAGGATAGGAAAGGATAGACGATAGGATTGGATAGAGGGTAGTATAGGATACAGGATCGGATTGCATAGAGGATAGCATGAGACAGAGGATTGGATAGGATAGAGGAAAGAATAGGATAGAGGAATAGGATAGGATAGAGTATAGGATACGATAGAGGATGGGATAGGATAGAGGATAGGATAGGATATAGGATAGGATAGGACAGAGGGTAGGTAAGGACAGAGGATAGGTTGGATACAGGATAGGATAGAGGATAGGATAGAGGATATCGTAGGGTAGAGGATAGGATAGGCTAGAGGATAGGATAGGATAGAGGGTAGGATTGGATAGAGGGTGGAATAGGATAGAGGATAGGATAGCGGCTTGGGTAGAATACAGGATAGGATAGGATAGGGGATTGGATAGGATAGAGGATAGGATAGAGGATAGGATAGAGGATAGGATAGAGGATAGTATAGGATATAGTATAGGATAGGATAGAGGTCCGGATAGGATAGAGGATAGGATTGGATATAGGATAGGATAGGACAGAGGATAGGATAGGTTAGAGGATAGAATAGGATACATTATTGGATAGGATAGAGGATAGGACAGGATAGAGTATAGGATAGGATAGGGAATAGGATAGGATTGAGGATAGGAGAGTATAGAGGGTAGGATAGGATAGAGGATAGGATAGGATAGAGGATAGGATAGGGGATTGGATAGGGTAGAGGATAGGATAGGGTAGAGGATAAGATAGGATGGAGGATATTATAGGATAGATTATAGGATAGGATAAAGGATATTATAGAATAGAGGATAGGATAGGATAGAGGATAGGATAGGATAGGGGATAGTATAGGATAGAGGATTGGATAGGTTTGAGGATAGGATAGGATTGAGGATAGGATAGGATAGAGGATAGGATAGGATTGAGGATAGGATAGGATAGACGATAGGATAGGATAGAGGATAGGATAGAGGATAGGATTGAAGATAGGATAGAGGATAGGATAGGATAGAGGATAAGACAGGATAGAGGATAGGATAGGATAGAGGATAGGATAGGATAGAGGATAGGATAGGATATACGATATTATAGGATAGAGGATAGGATGTGATAGAGTATACGGTTATTATAGAGGATACGATAGAGGATAGGATAAGATAGAGGATATCATAGGATTGAGGATAGGATAGGATAGAGGATAGCATAGGATAGAGGATAGGATAGGGTAGTGGATACGATAGAGGATAGAATAGGATAGAGGATAGGATAGGATAGTATAGAGGGTAGGATAGGGGATTGGATATGATAGAGGATAGGATAGGATAGAGGATAGGATAGGGCAGAGGATAGGATAAGATAGAGGATAGGATGGAATAGAGGACAGGATAGGATAGAGGATAGGATAGAGGATATGATAGGATAGAAGATTGGATATTATAGAGGATAATATAGGATGGAGGATAGGATAGAGGATAGGATAGAGGATAGTATAGAGGATAGGATAGGATAGAGGATTGGATAGGACAGAGAATATTATAGGATGGAGGATAGGATAGGACAGAGGGTAGGATAGGATAGACGATAGGATAGGGGATTGCATAGGATAGAGGACATTGTAGGATAGAGGATAGGATAGGATAGCGGATAGGATCGGATAGAGCATATAATAGGATAGCGGATACGATAGGATAGAGGATAGGATATAGGATTGGATAGGATAGACGATTGGATTGGACAGAGGATACGTTAGAATAGAGGATAGGATAGGATAGGGGATAGGATAGGATTAAGGATAGGATAGGATAGAGGATAGGATAGAGGGTAGGATAGGATAGAAGATTGGATATTATAGAGGATAATATAGGATGGAGGAGAGGATAGGATAGAGGACAAGATAGGGGATTGGATAGGGTAGAGTATAGGATAGGATAGAGGATATTATAGGATAGAGGATAGGATAGGATAGAGGATAGGATAGGATAGAGGATAGGATAGGATAGAGGATAGGATAGGATAGAGGACAGGATAGGATAGAGGATAGGATAGGATAGAAAATTGGATAGGATTGAGAATAGGATCGGATAGAGGATAGTATATGATAGAGGATAGGATAGGATAGAGGACATTATAGGATAGAGGATAGGATAGGATAGGATAGGATACAGGGTATTATGTGATAGAGGATAGGATAGGTTAGAGGATATTATAGGATAGAGTATACGATAGCATATCGGATACGATATTGTAGAGGATAGGATAGGATAGAGGATAGGATAGAATAGAGCATAGGATAGGATAGAGGATTGGATAGGATTGAGAATATGATAGGATAGAGGATTGGATAGGATAGAGGATTGGATAGGATAGAGGATAGGATAGGACAGAGGATATTATAGGATGGAGGATAGGATAGGACAGAGGGTAGGCTAGGATAGAGGATAGGATAGGGGATTGGATAGGATAGAGGACATTGTAGGATAGAGGATAGGATAGGATAGAGGATAGGATAGGATAGAGGATAGGATAGGATAGAGGATAGGATAGGACAGGGGATACGTTAGGATAGAGGATAATATAGGATGGAGGATAGGATAGGGTAGAGGGTAGGATAGGATAGAGGATGGGATAGGATAGAGGATAGAATAGAGGATACGATAGAGGATAGGATACGATAGAGGATATCATAGGATTAAGGATAGGATAGGATAGAGGATAGGATAGGATAGAGGATAGGATAGGCTAGTGGATACGATAGAGGATAGAATAGGATAGAGGATAGGATAGGGCAGAGGATAGGATAAGATAGAGGATAGGATAGGACAGAGGATACGATAGAATAGAGGATAGGATAGGATTGGGGATAGGATAGGATTGAGGATAGGATAGGATAGAGGATAGGATAGAGGATAGGATAGAGGATAGGATAGAGGATATTATAGGATAGAAGATTGGATATTATAGAGGATAATATAGGATGGAGGATAGGATAGGATAGAGGATAAGATAGGGGATCGGATAGGGTAGAGGATAGGATAGGATAGAGGATATTATAGGATAGAGGATAGGATAGGATAGGGGATAGGATAGGATAGGGGATAGGATAGGATTGAGGATAGGATAGGATAGAGGATACTATAGAGGATAGGATAGGATAGAGGATTGGATAGTATAGAGGATTGGATAGAATAGAGGATTGGACAGGACAGAGGATATTATAGGATGGAGGATAGGATAGGACAGAGGGTAGGATAGGATAGAGGATAGGATAGGGTATTGCATAGGATATAGGACATTGTAGGATAGATGATCGTATAGGATAGCGCATAGGATCGGATAGAGGATTGGATAGGATTGAGAATAGGATAGGATAGAGGATAGTATAGGATAGAGGATTGGATAGATTTGAGGATAGAATAGGCTAGAGGATAGGATAGGATAGAGGATATTGTAGGATACAGGATAGGATAGGATAGAGGGCAGGATAGGATAGAGGATGGGATAGGATTGAGGATACGATAGGATAGAGGATAGGATAGATGATAGGATAGGATAGAGGATAGGATAGGATATACGATATTATAGGATAGATGATAGGATATGATAGAGTATACGGTTATTATAGAGGATAGGATAGGATAGAGGATAGGGTAGAGGATAGGATAGAGAATAGGATAGGATAGAGGATAGGATAGGATAGAGGATGGGATCGGATAGAGGATAGGATAGGATAGAGAATAGTATAGGATAGAGGATAGGATAGGATAGAGGATACGATATTATAGAGGATAGGATAGGATAGAGGATAGGATAGGGTAGAGGATAGGATAGAGAATAGGATAGGATAGAGGATAGGATAGGATAGAGGATATAATAGGGGATTGGATAGGATAGAGGATAGGATAGGATAGAGGATAGGATAGGATAGAGGATAGGATCGGATAGAGGATAGGATGGGATAGAGAATAGTATAGGATAGAGGATAAGATAGGATAGGATAGATGATAGTATAGGATAGAGGATAGGATAGGATAGGATAGATGATAGTATAGAATAGAGGATAGGATAGGATTGAGGATAGGATAGGATAGTGGATAGGATAGGGTAGAGCAGACCATAGAGGATAGGATAGAGAATATGATATGATAGATGACAGTATAGGATGGAGGATAGGATAGGGTAGAGGATAGGATAGAGAAGAGGATAGGATAGAGGATATTATAGGATAGAGGATAGGATAGAGAATAGGATAGGATAGAGGATATTATAGGATAGAGGATAGGAACGGATAGATGAAAGGATAGGGGACTGGGTAGGATAGAGGATAGGATAGGACACAGCGGACGATAGAGGATATGATAGGATAGAGGATAGGATTTGATAGCGGATAGGATAGGATGGAGTATAGGATAGAGGATCGGATAGGATAGAGGATAGGATAGGATAGAGGATAGGATAGGATAGAGGATCGGATAGGATAGAAGATAGGATAGGATAGAGGATAGGATAGGGTAGGATAGAGGATAGGATAGGGTTGAGGAGAGGATAGTATTGAGGATAGGATAGGATAGTGGATAGGATAGGATAGAGCAGACGATAGAGGATAGGATAGAGAATAGGATACGATAAATGATAGTATAGGATGGAGGATAGGATAGGGTACAGGATAGGATAGAGAATAGGATAGGATAGAGGATAGGATAGTCTAGAGTATAGGATACAGAATAGGATAGGATAGAGGATAGGATCGGATAGGATAGAGCATAGGATAGGGTAGAAGATAGGATGGGATTGAGGATAGTATAGGATAGATGATATTATAGGATAGAGGATAGGATAGGGTAGAGGATAATAACGGATAGATGATAGGATAGGGGATTGGATAGGATAGATGATAGGATAGGGTAGAGGATAGGATAGAGAATAGGATAGGGTAGAGGATAGGATAGGGTAGAGGATAGGATAGGGAATAGGATAGGGTAGAGGATAGGATAGGATAGAGGATAGGATCGGAGAGATTATAGGATACGATAGAGGATAGGATACGATAGAGAATATTATAGGATAGAGGATAGGATAGGATAGAGGATAGGATAGGATAGAGGATAGGGTACAGGATTGGATAGGATAGAGGATAGGACAGGATAGATGATAGTATAGGATAGAGGGTAGGATAGGATAGGATAGATGATAGTATAGGATAGAGGATAGGATAGGATTGAGGGTAGGATAGGATAGTGGATAGGATAGGATAGAGCAGACCATAGAGGATAGGATAGAGAATATGATAGGATAGATGATAGTATAGGATGGAGGATAGGATAGGGTAGAGGATAGGATAGAGAATAGGATAGAATAGAGGATAGGATAGGATAGAGGATAGGATCGGATAGAGGATAGGATAGGATAGAGGATATGATATTATAGAGGATAGGATAGAGGATAGGATCGGATAGATGATAGGATAGGGGATTGGATAGGATAGAGGATAGGATAGGATAGAGGATAGGATAGGGTAGAGGATAGGATAGGGTAGAGGATAGGATAGAGAATAGGATAGGATAGAGGATAGGATAGGATAGAGGATAGGATAGGATAGAGGATAGGATAGGGTAGAGGATAGGATCGGATAGAGGATAGGATAGGATAGAGGATATGATATTATAGAGGATAGGATAGAGGATAGGATCGGATAGATGATAGGATAGGGGATTGGATAGGATAGAGGATAGGATAGGATAGAGGATAGGATAGGGTAGAGGATAGGATAGGGTAGAGGATAGGATAGAGAATAGGATAGGATAGAGGATAGGATAGGATAGTGGATAGGATAGGATAGAGCAGACCATAGAGGATAGGATAGAGAATATGATAGGATAGATGATAGTATAGGATGGAGGATAGGATAGGGTAGAGGATAGGATAGAGAATAGGATAGGATAGAGGATAGGATAGGATAGAGGATAGGATCGGATAGAGGATAGGATCGGATAGAGGATAGGATGCGATAGAGGATAGTATAGGATAGAGGATAGGATAGTATAGAGAATAGTATAGGATCAATGATATAATAGGATAGAGGATATGATAGGCTAGAGGATAGGAACGGATAGAGGATAGGATAGGGGATTGGATAGGATAGAGGATAGGATAGGGAAGAGGATAGGAACGGATAGAGGATAGAATAGGGGATCGGATAGGATAGAGGATATGATAGGGTAGAGGATAGGATAGAGAATAGGATAGGGTAGAGGATAGGATAGGGTAGAGGATAGGATAGGGAATAGGATAGGGTAGAGGATAGGATAGGATAGAGGATAGGATCGGAGAGATTATAGGATACGATAGAGGATAGGATAGGATAGAGAATATTATAGGATAGAGGATAGGATAGGATAGAGGATAGGATAGGGTAGACGATAGGATAGAGAATAGGATAGGATAGAGGATAGGATAGGATAGAGGATAGGATAGGATAGAGAATAGTATAGGATAGATGATATAATAGGATAGAGGATAGGATAGGATAGAGATTAGGATCGGATAGATGATAGGATAGGGGATTGGATAGAATAGAGGATAGGATAGAGGATAGTATAGGATAGAGGATAGGATCGGATAGAGAATATTATAGGATAGAGGAAACGATATTATAAAGGATAGGATAGGATAGAGGATAGGATAGGGTAGAGGATAGGATAGAGAATAGGATAGGATAGAGGATAGGATAGGGTAGAGGATAGGATAGGATAGGATAGAGCATAGGATAGGGTAGAAGATAGGATGGGATTGAGGATAGGATAGGATAGAGGATAGGATAGGATAGAGGATAGGGTACAGGATTGGATAGGATAGAGGATAGGACAGGATAGATGATAGTATAGGATAGAGGGTAGGATAGGATAGGATAGATGATAGTATAGGATAGAGGATAGGATAGGATTGAGGGTAGGATAGGATAGTGGATAGGATAGGATAGAGCAGACCATAGAGGATAGGATAGAGAATATGATAGGATAGATGATAGTATAGGATGGAGGATAGGATAGGGTAGAGGATAGGATAGAGAATAGGATAGAATAGAGGATAGGATAGGATAGAGGATAGGATCGGATAGAGGATAGGATAGGATAGAGGATATGATATTATAGAGGATAGGATAGAGGATAGGATCGGATAGATGATAGGATAGGGGATTGGATAGGATAGAGGATAGGATAGGATAAAGGAAAGGATAGGGTAGAGGATAGGATAGGGTAGAGGATAGGATAGAGAATAGGATAGGATAGAGGATAGGATAGGATAGAGGATAGGATAGGATAGAGGATAGGATAGGGTAGAGGATAGGATCGGATAGAGGATAGGATAGGATAGAGGATATGATATTATAGAGGATATGATAGAGGATAGGATCGGATAGATGATAGGATAGGGGATTGGATAGGATAGAGGATAGGATAGGATAGAGGATAGGATAGGGTAGAGGATAGGATAGGGTAGAGGATAGGATAGAGAATAGGATAGGATAGAGGATAGGATAGGATAGTGGATAGGATAGGATAGAGCAGACCATAGAGGATAGGATAGAGAATATGATAGGATAGATGATAGTATAGGATGGAGGATAGGATAGGGTAGAGGATAGGATAGAGAATAGGATAGGATAGAGGATAGGATAGGATAGAGGATAGGATCGGATAGAGGATAGGATAGGATAGAGGATATGATATTATAGAGGATAGGATAGAGGATAGGATCGGATAGATGATAGGATAGGGGATTGGATAGGATAGAGGATAGGATAGGATAGAGGATAGGATAGGGTAGAGGATAGGATAGGGTAGAGGATAGGATAGAGAATAGGATAGGATAGAGGATAGGATAGGATAGAGGATAGGATCGGATAGAGGATAGGATACGATAGACGATAGTATAGGATAAAGGATAGGATAGTATAGAGAATAGTATAGGATAAATGATATAATAGGATAGAGGATATGATAGGATAGAGGATAGGAACGGACAGAGGATAGGATAGGGGAATGGATAGGATAGAGGATAGGATAGGGAAGAGGATAGGAACGGATAGAGGATAGGATTGGGGATCGGATAGGATAGAGGATAGGATAGGGTAGAGGATAGGATAGAGAATAGGATAGGGTAGACGATAGGATAGAGAATAGGATATGATACAGGATAGGATAGGATAGAGGATAGGATAGGATAGAGAATAGTATAGGATAGATGATATAATAGGATAGAGGATAGGATAGGATAGAGGGTAGGATCGGATAGATAATAGGATAGGGGATTGGATAGAATAGAGGATAGGATAGAGGATAGGATAGGATAGAGGATAGGATCGGATAGAGAATATTATCGGATAGAGGAAACGATATTATAAAGGATAGGATAGGATAGAGGATAGGATAGGATAGAGGATAGGATAGGGTAGAGGATAGGATAGAGAATAGGATAGGATAGAGGATAGGATAGGGTAGAGGATAGGATAGGATAGGATAGAGCATAGGATAGGGTAGAAGATAGGATAGGATTGAGGATAGGATAGGATAGAGGATAGGGTACAGGATTGGATAGGATAGAGGATAGGATAGGATAGATGATAGTATAGGATAGAGGGTAGGATAGGATAGGATAGAAGATAGTATAGGATAGAGGATAGGATAGGACAGAGGGTAGGATAGGATAGAGGATAGGATAGGGTATTGCATAGGATAGAGGACATTGTAGGATAGAGGATCGGATAGGATAGCGCATATTATCGGATAGAGGATTGGATAGGATTGAGAATAGGATAGGATAGAGGATAGTATAGGATAGAGGATTGGATAGGTTTGAGGATAGAATAGGTTAGAGGATAGGATAGGATAGAGGATATTATAGGATAGATGATAGGATATGATAGAGTATACGGTTATTATAGAGGATAGGATAGGATAGAGGATAGGCTAGAGGATAGGATAGAGGATAGGATCGGATAGATTATAGGATACGATAGAGGATAGGATAGGATAGAGAATATTATAGGGTAGAGTATAGGATAGGATAGAGGAAACGATATTATAGAAGATAGGATAGGATAGAGGATAGGATAGGATAGAGGATAGGATAGGATAGAGGATAGGATAGGGTAGAGGATAGGATAGAGAATAGGATAGGATAGAGAATAGGATAGGATAGAGGATAGGATAGGATAGAGGATAGGATAGGATAGAGAATAGTATAGGATAGAGGATAGGATAGGATAGAGGGTAGGATCGGATAGATAATAGAATCGGGGATTGGATAGAATAGAGGATAGGATAGAGGATAGGATAGGATAGAGGATAGGATCGGATAGAGAATATTATCGGATAGAGGAAACGATATTATAAAGGATAGGATAGGATAGAGGATAGGATAGGATAGAGGATAGGATAGGGTAGAGGATAGGATAGAGAATAGGATAGGATAGAGGATAGGATAGGGTAGAGGATAGGATCGGATAGAGGATAGGATCGGATAGATGACAGGATAGGGGATTGGATAGGATAGAGGATAGGATAGGATAGAGGATAGGATAGGGTAGAGGACAGGATAGGGTAGAGGATAGGATAGAGAATAGGATAGGATAGAGGATAGGATAGGATAGAGAATAGGATAGGATAGAGGATAGGATAGGGTAGAGGATAGGATAGAGAATAGGATAGGATAGAGGATAGGATAGGATAGAGGATAGGATCGGATAGAGGATAGGATACGATAGAGGATAGTATAGGATAGAGGATAGGATAGTATAGAGAATAGTATAGGATAAATGATATAATAGGATAGAGGATATGATAGGATAGAGGATAGGAACGGATAGAGGATAGGATAGGGGATTGGATAGGATAGAGGATAGGATAGGGAAGAGGATAGGAACGGATAGAGGATAGGATAGGGGATCGGATAGGATAGAGGATAGGATAGGGTAGAGGATAGGATAGAGAATAGGATTGGGTAGAGGATAGGATAGGGTAGAGGATAGGATAGGGAATAGGATAGGGTAGAGGATAGGATAGGATAGAGGATAGGATCGGATAGATTATAGGATACGATAGAGGATAGGATAGGATAGAGAATATTATAGGATAGAGGATAGGATAGGATAGAGAATAGGATAGGATAGAGGATAGGATAGGATAGAGGATAGGATAGGATAGCGGATAGGATAGGATAGAGGATAGGATAGGATAGGGTAGAGGATAGGATATGATAGAGGATAGGATATAGGATTGGATAGGATAGAGGATAGGATAGGATAGAGGATAGGATAGGATAGAGGATGGGATAGAGAATAGGATAGGATAGAGGATAGGTTAGGATACAGGATAGGATACGATAGAGGATAAGGATAGGATAGAGGATAGGATAGGATAGAGGATAGGATAGGATAGAGGATAGGATAGGATAGAGGATAGGATAGGATAGAGGATAGGATAGGATAGAGGATAGGATAGGATACAGGATAGGATAGGATAGAGGATAGGATAGGATAGAGGATAGGATAGGATAGAGGATACGATATAGGATTTAATACGATAGAGGATAGGATACGATAAAGGAAACGATAGGATAGAGGATAGGATAGGATAGAGAATAGGATAGGATAGAGGATAGGATAGGATAGCGGATAGGATAGGATAGAGGATAGGATAGGATAGGGTAGAGGATAGGATATGATAGAGGATAGGATATAGGATTGGATAGGATAGAGGATAGGATAGGATAGAGGATAGGATAGGATAGAGGATAGGATATGATAGAGGATAGGATAGGATAGTGGATAGGATATGATAGAGGATAGGATAGGATAGAGGATAGGATAGGATAGAGGGTAGGATATGATAGAGGATAGGATAGGATAGAGGATAGGATAGGATAGAGGATACGATATAGGATTTAATAGGATAGAGGATAGGATAGGATAGAGGATAGGATAGGATAGAGGATAGGATACGATAGAGGATAAGGATAGGATAGAGGATAGGATAGGATAGAGGATAGGATAGGATAGAGGATAGGATAGGATAGAGGATAGGATAGGATAGAGAATAGGATACGATAGAGGATAAGGATAGGATAGAGGATAGGATAGGATAGAGGATAGGACATGATAGAGGATACGATATAGGATTTAATAGGATAGAGGATAGGATACGATAGAGGATAGGATAGGATAGAGGATAGGATAGGATAGAGAATAGGATACGATAGAGGATAGGATAGGATAGAGGATAGGATAGGATAGAGGATAGGATAGGATAGAGGATAGGATAGGATAGAGGATGGGATAGGATAGAGGATAATATAGGATAGAGGATAGGATAGGATGGAGGATATAATACGATAGAGGATAGGATAGGATAGAGGATATGATACGATAGAGGATAGGATAGGATAGAGGATAGCGTAGGATTGAGGATAGGATAGGATAGAGGATAGGATAGGATAGAGGATAGGATAGGATAGAGGATAGGATAGGATAGAGGATAGGATAGGATAGAGAATAGGATAGGATAGAGGATAGGATATAATAGAGGATAGGATAGGATAGAGGATAGGATGCGATAGAGGATAGGATAGGATAGAGGATACGATATAGGATTTAATAGGATAGAGGATAGGATACGATAGAGGATAGGATAGGATAGAGGATAGGATAGGATAGAGGATAGGATAGGATAGAGGATAGGATAGGATAGGATAGGATAGAGGATAGGATAGGATAGAGGATAGGATAGGATAGAGGATAGGATAGGATAGGATAGGAGAGAGGATAGGATAGGATAGAGGATAGGATACGATAGAGGATATGGATAGGATAGAGAATAGGATACGATAGAGGATAAGGATAGGATAGAGGATAGGATAGGATAGAGGATAGGATATGATAGAGGATAGGATAGGATAGAGGATAGGATAGGATAGAGGATAGGATAGGATAGAGGATAGGATAGGATAGAGGATAGGATAGGATAGAGAATAGGATAGGATATAGGATAGGATATAGGATTTAATAGGATAGAGGATAGGATACGATAGAGGATAGGATATGATAGAGGATAGGATAGGATAGAGGATAGGATAGGATTGAGGATAGGATAGGATAGAGGATAGGATAGGATAGAGGATAGGATAGGATAGAGGATAGGATAGGATATGATACAGGATAGGATAGGATAGAGGATAGGATAGGATAGAGGATAGGATATGATAGAGGATAGGATATAGGATTGGATAGGATAGAGGATAGGATAGGATAGAGGATAGGATAGGATAGAGGATAGGATATGATAGAGGATAGGATAGGATAGTGGATAGGATATGATAGAGGATAGGATAGGATTGAGGATAGGATTGAGGATAGGATAGGATAGAGGATAGGATAGGATAGAGGATAGGATAGGATAGAGGATAGGATAGGATATGATACAGGATAGGATAGGATAGAGGATAGGATAGGATAGAGGATAGGGTATGATAGAGGATAGGATATAGGATTGGATAGGATAGAGGATAGGATAGGATAGAGGATAGGATAGGATAGAGGATAGGATACGATAGAGGATAGGATAGGATAGAGGACAGGATAGGATAGAGGATACGATATAGGATTTAATAGGATAGAGGATAGGATACGATAGAGGATAGGATAGGATAGAGGATAGGATATGATAGAGGGTAGGATAGGATAGAGGATAGGATAGGATTGAGGATAGGATAGGATAGAGGATAGGATAGGATAGAGGATAGGATAGGATAGAGGATATGATAGCATAGAGGATAGGATAGGATAGAGGATAGGATAGGATAGAGGATAGGATATGATAGAGGATAGGATATAGGATTGGATAGGATAGAGGATAGGATAGGATAGAGGATAGGATAGGATAGAGGATAGGATAGGATAGAGGACAGGATAGGATAGAGGATACGATATAGGATTTAATAGGATAGAGGATAGGATACGATAGAGGATAGGATAGGATAGAGGATAGGATATGATAGAGGATAGGATAGGATAGAGGATAGGATAGGATTGAGGATAGGATAGGATAGAGGATAGGATAGGATAGAGGATAGGATAGGATAGAGGATATGATAGCATAGAGGATAGGATAGGATAGAGGATAGGATAGGATAGAGGATAGGATAGGATAGAGGATAGGATAGGATAGAGGATAGGATAGGATAGAGGATAGGATAGGATAGAGGATAGGATAGGATTGAGGATAGGATAGGATAGAGGATAGGATAGGATAGAGGATAGGATAGGATAGAGGATATGATAGCATAGAGGATAGGATAGGATAGAGGATAGGATAGGATAGAGGATAGGATAGGATAGAGGATAGGATAGGATAGAGGATAGGATACGATAGAGGATAGGGATAGGATAGAGGACAGGATAGGATAGAGGATACGATATAGGATTTAATAGGATAGAGGATAGGATACGATAGAGGATAGGATAGGATAGAGGATAGGATAGGATAGAGGATAGGATAGGATTGAGGATAGGATAGGATAGGATAGAGGATAGGATAGGATAGAGAATAGGATATGATAGAGGATAGGATATGATAGAGGATAGGATAGGATAGAGGATAGGATAGGATAGAGGATGGGATAGGATAGAGGATAATATAGGATAGAGGATAGGATAGGATAGAGGATAGGATAGGATAGAGGATAGGATAGGATGGAGGATACGATATAGGATTTAATAGGATAGAGGATAGGATACGATAGAGGATACGATAGGATAGAGGATAGGATAGGATAGAGAATAGGATAGGATAGAGGAAAGGATAGGATAGAGGATAGGATAGGATAGAGGATAGGATACGATAGAGGATAGGATACGATAGAGGATAAGGATAGGATAGAGGATAGGATAGGATAGAGGATAGGATAGGATAGAGGATAGGATAGGATAGAGGATAGGATAGGATAGAGGATAGGATAGGATAGAGGATAGGATAGGATAGAGGATAGGATACGATAGAGGATAAGGATAGGATAGAGGATAGGATAGGATAGAGGATAGGATATGATAGAGGATACGATAGAGGATAGGATACGATAGAGGATAGGATAGGATAGAGGATAGGATAGGATAGAGAATAGGATACGATAGAGGATACGATAGGATAGAGGATAGGATAGGATAGAGAATAGGATAGGATAGAGGAAAGGATAGGATAGAGGATAGGATGCGATAGAGGATAAGGATAGGATAGAGGATAGGATAGGATAGAGGATAGGATATGATAGAGGATAGGATAGGATAGAGGATAGGATAGAGGATAGGATAGGATAGAGGATAGGATAGGATAGAGGATAGGATAGGATAGAGGATAGGATAGGATAGAGAATAGGATAGGATAGAGGATAGGATAGGATAGAGGATAGGATAGGATAGATGATAGGATAGGATAGATGATAGGATAGGATAGAGGATAGGATAGGATAGAGGATACGATATAGGATTTAATAGGATAGAGGATAGGATACGATAGAGGATAGGATATGATAGAGGATAGGATAGGATAGAGGATAGGATAGGATTGAGGATAGGATAGGATAGAGGATAGGATAGGATAGAGGATAGGATAGGATAGAGGATAGGATAGGATATGATACAGGATAGGATAGGATAGAGGATAGAATAGGATAGAGGATAGGATAGGATAGAGGATAGGATACGATAGAGGATAGGATACGATAGAGGATAAGGATAGGATAGAGGATAGGATAGGATAGAGGATAGGATAGGATAGAGGATAGGATAGGATAGAGGATAGGATAGGATAGAGGATAGGATACGATAGAGGATAAGGATAGGATAGAGGATAGGATAGGATAGAGGATAGGATATGATAGAGGATACGATAGAGGATAGGATACGATAGAGGATAGGATAGGATAGAGGATAGGATA